>NC_140915.1:35298858-35497465 GCF_045865225.1 Trachurus japonicus | reverse complement strand
GTAAAAATTTAGCATAGCCATGGGAGAAATCCTGCTTAGTTCCTCTTTAATATGATCTCCATGATGACAACATGAAAACAGCATCTTCTTCTGATCTTCTGAGCCTGGAAGGATAATTAATTGTAAAAGCTTAGTCCAGGATAATGTTAGATGGGAATCTGCCACCTGAAGCTCAGAAGAACTCTGGTGATCCAACAGAACAAACACAGTAAACAACTGGTGGAGAGCTCAGATGTTCACACATCAGCTCCAGAGATACAGTTAATGAGAATATGCAGATCTGAGGCATGAAGTGATTAAGGTGAGATATCCCTCATTATACAGGAGACTATACACTCGTATACATTGAATGTACATAGAGAGCACTGTGTGAAAATCCTCACTCCATGTAAAATAGAATTTGAGAAGTAACAACACACACCTCAGTTCACACACCGCTGTTGTATACCTTTGTGTAAGTCAGTGCATGTGGCTGGAACAACGACGGCTGGGTGACATTTGGCTCTCACTGAATTACAAGTTTCCACTTTACAGGTTCACAGTTTATCATTTTGTGTTGCAGTATCGCTCTGCAGCAACTCCACCTGTTTGTCTTCACATGAATCACATAAATCGCAACCTGGGCCAGGTTCCAGAAATAAAGGTTTGGAAATGCATGTCAAGAAACTGTAAATGAACAAACACATTTTATTGCCTGGAGATTAGTCTCCTCACATGTTTGCTTTTTCTCTCCTCTTCCTGTCTTCTATGGACCTGGCACGATTGTATAACCATCTGAAGTCTCCGTTGCTGTCTTGTGAGTATGGAAGTATTTTATATTTTATCAGTGTGGCTAAGAAAATGTGCTCTGTTAAGGTTTTTAAGAGAACTGGATGAAGACGAATACTGGGAAATATTTATTTTATCTCAAAGAAACAGGAACTCACTGAGGAACACAGAAGAAGAGGATGATGGGAAAATACTGAGGTTCAATATACGAGGAAACGAGACAGAAGTGGTGCTGTCACACACAGGTGAGACACCTGAGGTCCATGACAGGCGGCCATATTGGGTCAGACAACTGGCTCTGACTCTGGCTGCAGCAGACAGGTGATCCAGTCATCTGCAATAAAATAGTATTCATAACTCTGCGAAATGTTGTCCGTATATAGATATTACTATATTTGCATAATGTTACTATAGTGTTACTTTCATAGAAAAGTATTTATATAATAATTTTATGTATGCAGTATCATAACTGTATTTCTGACATTCATAACAAATGAAAATCAAGTTCTGTTTATTTTAGTAGAACATGCACCATAGGCTTAATGCTCTGAGGGAGAGAGTTGACTGAGCCAAGATGGCGACGTGTCATTGGACAGCAGCGTCAGGTGAGTCATCTTCTTATATTGTATATATCTATGACAGATATATATATGAGACACAAGAGGTTTCACCCATGTTGACTTGGTAATACGTCACCCAGACAGAGGCGACTTGCCCTCCAAGGGTCAATCTCACCAAGTTCACTTCAGCTTTTCAAAGGAAGGTGACTTCAATCAGTATTGGAACGCAGCTCATGACAAACTAAACTTTTTGATATACTTAAGCAATACATCACGACAGGCCGTATACGCTCATACCACAGCTAAGGGGCCGTTCTTTGACCTGACGCAATATGAAAGAGGAGTACATAATCAATAACATGTCATTTTCAGTCAATCGGAAATACATATTATCTAATGAAATAGCCCCTTGTAAAAAAAGAAAAGATATAAAATAGTCCCACCTCTCTGGACATTAGCTCTTCATGTCATCCATTCCTCTGCTTTTTTTCAAGGAAAAAATCACTGCTTTTCATTTTCATTTCATTTATTTCAAAATAACTCATCCACTGTTAACCTTCCCCGGAGATGAAAGTTAACCTTGAACATGTGAATTCAACTAATTTAGTTTTTTTCACAGTTTGCTGTCATGGATACATGACAACAAACTTCCATTCATACATCCCTGATGCAGAGTGATATGCTGTGATAAGGCTTTAGAATCGCAGCTGTGGTATACACATTATATCACAGTTAACAACCAGATTTCACCTTTCTGTTTCATAAAATGACATTATCTGATCTTTACTATCTTTACTATTTTATCATTTCACTATGTGAATTCCTGGCCAGTTAGAAGTGATGAAAATAGAATCAACTATGAGTGTGGATCTTCCCTCTTCGGGTGAAGATTGAATAAGCATCCCCTCCATCGCTCCCCTTGTCCACCAACTGTCATAAATGGCCACCAGCATTTAAAAACCTCCTCCTCCTCAGATGTTGCGAGGCCTGAATGAAGACAAACGCTGCGTGTCGTGCAGCGGCTCTGAAAGCTCTCACCCCTGTGATCACTTCACCGTGCCACAACAAAGCTCAACAGAGGATCAGAGTGCAACTTTGCCGTCCGTGTGAGAGCAGTTTTGATGCTCCATCATCATACACATTTAAACAGCTTTGCATCAAAGCTCCCCCTCAATATATCACAGCGGCGGGGCATTCACTGTGGAACGTGAAGGAGGACAAGGGGAGATTGACACATGAGAAGTGATTCGGAGCTGCAGGGACGAGGGGTTGGCCCTCAGAGTGGCTTGAAGGTAATTTTACCTTTACTTTCTCATCTGTCTGTGTTTGGGTTTCACTGCTGCTGTGGATGGATATTGCAGAGCTGTTGCTTTAGAGAAATACGCGTTCGGACAAAAAGGAAAAAAAAAAAGCTATCAGAACTGGGCTGAGGAATAAATGCAGTTTAACCTTCTGTAAATGTTTTGTTGATTCCAAACTTGTGCAGAACTTCACATTAAAGTGAAAACATCCTTTAGTCTGGCTGTGGATATAATCGTCTAGTTTCTATGAATGATTCTAATCTAATGATGCTACATTTGAAATGCACAGTAACTCAGTTAGTGTAAGGCGACACTGATATAACAATACAATTATCTCTTCTTTTCAACCCATGTGCATGAATTATAAATGCTTCATCTTCTACACTACCTTTATAATTGTGACAAAACAACTTGTAATTGATTTAATGTGCCCACACTGAGTTTGGATTTTATTTGCTCTTCAGTTGCTTATCAGATTACTTTCTGATTTCACCCACAGACGGAACAACAATAAAACACTGCTGCCACCTGGTCGCTGTCACACACTGTACTGTGTGTCTCTGGGTAGTTCCATTGTTGTTAAATTTACTGCATCCTGATGAAAGAGCAGTGTGTGTCTGGTGTCTTGTACAGTGTGTGACCGGCAGAAGTGGACTGATGAGAGATCAGCATTCTACTCTTCTTCTTCTTCTTCTTCACTGTGTTTGTGGCATTCAGTCCCAAAGCCCATCAGTTCCCGCTGAAGATGGGAATAACTAAAGACTTAAAGGTACATTGTGTAGGAATTCCTCCCATCTAGCGTTGCGGTTGTATATCACAAGCAACTCAATCGAATTTTTCATGCTGCATTCACGTGAAATTGGGCAGACGGCAGACGGACGACAGCCGCTGCATGTAACGGCATAAACAAGCCTCTATGTAAACAAGTGGTCCGTCAGCATGAGGCAAAACAATGCACGTGACAATATGTTGTCATGGTGATGTTGTATTGTTTACCTGACCCACGTTTTACCGGCTTTCTCTGGACTTCTGTGACTAAAATTACATCTGGTTTGTTACCGACGGCTGTCTGCCCGACTGCACATGAATGCAGCATCAGTGTAACGCTCCATTCCTCCTCACTGCGTTACCGTGGTGACTATTCACAGACGCCACCTCGACCTGAGCCGACAGCTCTGGTGAGTTTCCGTGGTTTCCTACCGTCACGCTGCCACTGAACGCAAAATGGCAACGTAGAATGGCAAATTCAGAGCTTACCGGAACACTTCAGTTTGTTGATGGGGGTGATTACTGATTAATGAAAAAACATACTTTTGAACGAAATAATCGATTTTCGTGATTAGATAACAGAAGTTACACAATGTCCCTTTAATTTGCATTCTTGTGATCTTTTTGTGTTGTTTTATCATTGCATGTCTCTTTTGCTCTCTGTGCATCTTTCTGTGTCATTCTGTCGTCTCCTAATCCACTCTGTTATAGAGGAGACGTATCAAGCTGTGGCTGTGCAGACAGTGTGCAGACAGACAGACAACACTTGTTGAGTGTTGTTTATGGGATTTATTTCCAGTAAAAATACAGTATCAATGTCCTTTAAGTTGTTGATACTGATTATAGAATTATCCTATCTGTCATGTAATACTGAGAAGCACTATCACTATGGTTAAAGCAAAAGCAGAGGGATTTTCTCTGAAGGCTGATTAAAGGAAGATTGAGGGACGCTTTGGAGGATTAACTGACAGATGTGGCATCTTTTTCACTTTCTCAAGCCTAGACAGCCACATTTTGTTGTAGATACAAGTAGATTCAATACAATATGTATTTGCAAGGAAATCCTACCTAAAAGCTAAAAATAAAACCTGGGAAAACCCTTCACATGTTGGGATTCTCACATTTTCATTTTTTGATATTCCCATAAACTAGAAGTTCTCAGCTATTCATAACTGTTTGAATAACTGAGATAGCCCTTTCAGATCAAAAGTTATGGGCATTTTAATCTATTATGACCAAAAAACTGAAAAGTGAGAAAAATGGCTAGAACGTTGCTGCTTTAACCCTCTAAAGACGAGTGTTTTACAAAACATTAAACAACTTCTGAACCGTTTGTGATAGAGATGAGCTGTGAACTGTATCTGAATCGTGAGGTTTTCTGCTTTCCGAGGGTCCTTGAACGGTGCCTCTATGACAAGAAGGGACCGTATAGGGAATGTGTAATCACGTGGCATGGGAACAGATGCTAAACCGAGCATAGCATCGACGCTTGCACATGTTTTACAAAACATCAACAACCTGTTATAACTTCCGAACTGTTTATGATAAAGATGAGCTGTAAAAAGCATCTGAATCGCAGGATTAGGATTGTCTGCTTTCCGAGGGTCCTTGAATGGTACTTCTACGATAACAAGGGACCTCCTCTCCTGTCACGCGGAAATACTGTAGTGCTTTACCACCTATTTTGGCTATTTGCCACAATAGAACGTCAGCGACTGCCGACAGGTTTTCCCAGGCCGCCACACTTTTACAACGTGTCCATTTTATTAATGCCTTTTTTTTTTGCAATTTTGTTGTACTCCACGGTACAACGACAATTGAGTTGAGTACTCGAGTTGAGTACTTTTTATTGTCAGAATCACTTATGAAATTTTTCTTGCGTCCAAGACACTTGTTCCTCGTGACAAAGAAACATAACAAAATATAAACACAATATAACACCAAACAAAATATCACATCAAACAATGCAAAAAAAGACAAAAAAATAAAACAGAAAATAACAAAGACAAACATCAGACATGTGACGTGCTATACGTAGCATCAAAGTGGCTGCAGTGCCCAAGTCCCCAGACAAAGCTATTCAGGCCCTACCAACCCAACATTTTAACTGATTGAGGAATAAAAGAGTTCCTCAGTCTATTTAATCTAGCCATTAGCGACTCTATATCTCCTGTTGGATGGCAGCAGCTGATATTCTACAAATAAAACATGTGTCTGGTTGGACAAAATAATGTCTGCCAGGGACAGCATTCGACAATAAAGTCTATTATATTCAAAGAAGCAGCAGGAGCCACCGAAGCTGAATGATACTGAATTCATTTAGCCACTAGAAGAAGCTTTTCAAATTGTTTTCAATTCGTCTTTCCTGTCCTCTCAGAATACCTTTACCCTGAGAACAGTTTGCCTTTGGTAAGGTTTAAATGTTGTGTAACATTGTCAGCTATTTGATCTGTGAATGTGACAGCATCAGGTAATAAATCTCAGCTCGCTGCCATCCTTGAGTCGCTTGTTACAATCCCTGACAGGTGTCATCAGTGACGGCTCGGCTCTGGTGAACAGTTTGCTGCACCGTAGCGCTCAAAGCCATTTAAAAATTATGCAGCACACGGTGTTCTCCTGAAAACAGAAGCAAACAACAGCATACTACTACTACAGCAACCAAGCTTCAAGTTTGAAGGCTAGGTCAGAGTGAGGGCATGGTGATGGATGCAGAGTGACAGGTAAGAGCAAAATTCCCACAAACTGGCAGAACTTCTTTACAGATAGTAGCCGGGTTCGGGCCGGGTTCAGGCCAAGAATCAGGTCGGGTCAGGTTTTATTTTCAGGCCCGTTGAAAAATCTATTGCGCAGATTAATAAAATAATTGCATGACCACTCAAAGATGGAGATCTATCATCTTATTAGCACAGTAGAGGCTTTCATTCAAGCATTTGCAAGTGAAGAAACGTCACGTCAAGATGGAGCATGAGCAGAAAGAACACAACCAGACAACATTCTGCTTCACTATTTACATGATGTAATTCCACTTTTGATCGGTTTGGGAGAAGCAAAATTCTACGCCTCTAAAACTGAATGAAATTCCATTTGGTTTGGGATTGTTTATCTGATTGAGGTGTTTATATACAACATTTTTATTCAGTTCCGAGCTAATGACAACAGAACTGAACTGTTAAACTACAGATAAGGATGCAGAATTTGCCAAGGAGAACATGAACTTACATCACCTTGTAACTATGATCTCTATTCATGCCAGAAAATGCAACAAAATGCTAACATCTGAAAATTGGTCTACAACAGCTCTGGCCATGAATAGACCTGAGGAAGATCTGTGTATGGCCATCAACCGCAGGTGAGACATATGAGGTAATCACAGAAGGAGGACTATTGGCAAACATCAAATTAGCACCTGTTTTATGATTTGATGTTTGCCAATATTTGCCAATTAGTACAAAGTCTGTTACAATACAATTTCAATTATATTTGTTACATTTGTTCTATTTTACTAGACTGTTATTTCTTTGCTATATTTCTTGACATTACTGCACAATTGACCATTATTTCTAGGCTATTTCCAGACAATTAAACGTTATTTGCTGGCTATATTTCTCAACATTACTATGAAATTGCTATTTTCTATTTTTACACGTTACCTCTGCAACTGTCCACGTTGCTGTCCCACACCACTCCACATGTTGCCTTAACAGTCGGTTCACATGCAGCTGTCCCCAGGAAGTGATCTGTCTTTCTCCAGAGAAACAAACAACACCTCTCTGGCTGGTGGGACTTTCATTATGCATTATGTTTTCTATTTCTAGGCTATTTCTGACATTACTATGCAATTAAATGTTATTTCTTGGTTATTTCTTGACATTATGACGTAATTAATGGCCTGTAAATTAAAGGGTTACTGTATCTATTTAAAGCAGGATGTTAGAGTTCTCCTATTTAGAGTCTCAAAATATAAATCATGTTTTTAGAACTTAAAGCAGAAGTAAGCGATCCGGTGGTTTTGGCTAACTTCTTGTCAGCCGATGGAGTTAGCAGTCCCCGCCCTCGTCCCTACGTCACCACATTCATGCACATCCCTTGGCTGCACACACAGAGAGGACCGCCCCTTTATGCTGTTCTCTCTCCTCATTGGATAAAGGTTGTAGGATACAAGGAAAGTTTTCTCCTCGGCTTACAGCAGAGCAGAGTGACTGACTACACCCACGTATCTGCAAATGAAAAATATGAAATTGCAGCAGATTATTATCACTCAGCTTGCAGGGGATTTTCAAAATAGGCACATCTATTAAAGCAGAAGTAAGATGAATGTTTGTGTTAATATAAGTCTTAAATAGTTATATCTTCCGATAGCAATCACGTATATAGAGTGTTTGGTCTGAAACACGGGTCTGTCTGTCACTCTGCTTTGCTGTAAGCCGAGGAGAAAACTTTCCTTGTATCCTACAACCTTTATCCAATGAGGAGAGAGAACGGCATAAAGAGGCGGTCCTCTCTGTGTGTGCAGCCAAAGGATGCGCCTGAATGTGGTGACGTAGGGATGAGGGCGGGGACTGCTAACTCCATCGGCTGACAAGAAGTTAGCCAAAACGACAGGATCGCTTACTTCTGCTTTAAGGGCAAATGATAGTACGTCGTGATATCTAATACATGTTTTCTTTTTGGATCAATGCTATTGACCTATTGATCATTGCATTGATACATCAATGTAGATCAGTAAGAGAAGAAGACTGGCTCTTCAAATCTGGCCCAGATGGAATGAGGCTTCTAACGCCTTCAGCAAACTCAGCAAGTATCCACCGAGGCCAGATGGTGATGCCTGGAGGATCTGAGAAAAGGTTATGGTCAAACCTGTCATACATCATGTGTGACAGGTTTGACATGTTTACAAAGAATCAAAGGCCATATGAAGCCACTCCTACGTAGAGATGTACAGGCTACTATGCATATGGAGCCAGTCAACAGTATGCCAGCCAGAAATACAGCATGCATGACAAGGAGGGATGGACTGACGTTAGTGAACAGTGCCAGAAACTCTGGACTGGCCTATTGCACAGATGCAAATGATATCACTTTGGTCTGAGCTTCACAGCACCGTGCAGCTGTGGGTGCCAGGACTGGGAGCTATGAGGGTCATCTGAAGCTCATCCTGTGCCAAATACGCTGAGGCCTACAAAGAGCAGGCAGACTGTTAGCTTTCACAGTGCGTTTGCTACATCATTCATAATAAATGGTTTGCCATTGCATTATGTTTCAGAATCTGCACAAGTTAAGCTCAGGAGATTTTAAGAGTCATGATTTTGAAATCCTCATATTCAAAAACATAGGATAAATAAATAAAAAAAATCGTTGATCTTCTCCTTTGCTAGAAATGGAGGCATATCGATGAAATATTGAATCAAAAAGTCAGAGGATGAAGAATATCTTAGCCAGGTTGAATGGGTCTGATCAGCTAAATACTAAAGCCAAAGCCATAGGCTTTGTTACATTGTATAGACAAACCTAAATATATTATATTGTGAGAACTTGGTACAAGATGCTCAGTGCTCTATCGACATTCTATTATATTCTCTATTTTTTTTATGCCTCAGTCTTTTATCAAAAATGTCCAAATTATAGCAAATACTGCACACTTTGATGCACTGGCAAAAAAGGGTGACCAACACAAGTTCTTTTTTACTTTGAGGTAATGGTTTTTTACATGTAATTCGTATTAGTCCACACCAAGGTTGTAATAGTTTTGGATTTGTAATTATAGTTTAGTTTTATTTAGTTTTGACTTCTTTTTCTCTAATTCAGTTAGTTTTAATTAGTTTTTAGAGTGGGTTTGTTGGTTCTCTCTCACACTCAAAAAAGTAAGAAGAAAATGAGTTAAGGATGGAATTAACAGTTAACTGTTAAAGGAATAGTTCACCAAAAAATGAAGTTCGGTCATTAGTGACTCACGCTCATGCTAATGAATACTCTGGAGTAGTTTTTTATTCCTCAAAGTGCATCCGGAGACCCGGGAGGGGGGTTCGTACGTAGTCTAACAAAATCCTTATATGAGAGTCAATAGCGCCTGACACAAAAAGGTCCATAAAACTACACAAAAACCTTGTAATATTCCTCCACACTGCTTGTCCGCTGCAATCCAAGTGTCCTGAAGGGATATAGTCCTGAGTTTACTCCAAACTACGTAATTTAGGACATGTTTACAGCCTATACAGTCCTGTATTGAATTTGCCTGGGGTGTCGTTTTCGAGTAAACTCTGGACTATATCCCTTCAGGACACTTGGATTTTTTGGTGAACTATTCCTTTAAGACCATGGACTTGAGTATAGTAGATTGAGTAATGGCATTAAAATCTTATCAATTTTCCATCCAGAAAATACTCTTTACTAACTCTAACCATTTACTTACAGTATATCACAATGCAGGAGTGGAGCAGCTACCTACCGTAGCTGATTATGTCTGGGTTATTTTTGAAGTGAGGGCAACCTCACTTCACTTCCCGTGCTGTGTAATTACAGCAGAGTGTAGGACAGGCCATGGGTGACCTGTCATCATCTCAGCTTGTCACATTGACCTCAGACTGTTTGTCCCTCCTCTCTAATGTATTAATTATTAGACAAATATCTCACACTGCTCTCAACACAAACTACAACTCACTCTTCTCCTATTTTCTTTTCTTTTTGACCCCTTCAAAAGCTCTGTTTTGTTTTCCACAGTTTTTTTTCTTAGCAGTTTTGCTCATTTGGGTATAGTAGATGAATTTGTCAGATGTCACATGACCACCTACTACCTCCCAGGTCAGATTTTAAGTTTTAAAGAATGAAAAACATGGAGCATTAATTACTTACACTACAAATGATTTGAAATTGTCCTTCAGTTAACTCCTGACAATTTCAGACCTGGTTGACTAGGCAACTGGAAATAACTTTTTCAAGAGCTAATTTGTCTGAAATAAAATGGACACTCTGCTGTTGTACTTGTTAACAGCACATCTAATCAAACTGATTGTTCTGAAAGAGAAATAAGTCAATAATAGTTGCAACAGAAATATGACTTTGTGTTGCATATGGCTTAAAGCAGATATCAGTGGAATGTTTTTGTTAATATAAGTCCTAAATAGTCCTATTTTCCGTCAGCAATCACTTACATGAAGTATTTCAGCCTAAACACGAGTCTCTCCGTCACTCTGCTCTGCTGTAACCCGAGGAGAAAATTTTCCTTGTGGGATACAAGTGTTATCCAATGAGGGGAGAGAACGGCATGAAGGGCTGTGTGTGCAGCCAAGGGATGCGCGTGAATGTGGTGACGTAGCACGAGGACCAATTGATGCCTGACAAGGGCGGGGGCTGCTAACTCATGGTGCGTTCAAGGAAACTCGTACTTTGTGTTTTTCCTTCCTGTGAAGTCATACCAGTTCGATCTGGTACGAGTTCACGGGTCGGAAGTTACGAGTGGCCGTTATAGGGAACTTTCACAGACAACAGGACGGTAAAAACACGAGCTACGGGTTACCTGGAACGCTACCAAGTCGTAGTTGTGACTTGAAGCTGTAACTTACGGTTTCAAAAGCCTGCCTTGAACACAGCATTAGCCGAAACGGCCGTGCCGATGATATCTGCTTTAAGTAGTTGGTTAACCTGCTGAGGAGTTGGATGTGTGCAGCCTGTCACCTGCAGCTGTTTATCTAACAACTCACTGAAGCTGCTCCTGACTTCTTCCATTTTCCTTTCAAATAAATGAAAAATGATGATGCTGACAAATAAAAATGCCCAAAGTGACAGTTTCCATTAGCTGTAATTTAATCCAGCTGTGATGTGGCTATAGGAGAGTGAACATAAGTGAATGTTATCAATGAGGTGAGATCACAATAGAATACATGTATACACTGTTTTCCTGTGAATCTTTTTTTCTCAGTAAATACCACTTATAAACAATGAAGAGTACCAGTTTATTTAAAGCAGAAGTAAGCGGAATGCTTGTGTTAATATAAGTCTTAAATATTTATATCTTCCGACAGCAATCACTTATATAGAGTGTTTGGTCTGAAACACGGGTCTGTCAGTCACTCTGCTCTGCTGTAAGCCGAGGAGAAAACTTCTTGTATACTTCCTTGTATCCTACAACCTTTATCCAATGAGGAGAGAGAACGGCATGAAGGGCTGTGTGTGCAGCCAAGGGATGCGCGTGAATGTGGTGACGTAGGGACGAGGACCAATAGATCCATGATGAGGGCGGGGACTGCTAACTCCATCGGCTGACAAAAAGTTAGCCAAAACGACCGGATCGCTTACTTCTGCTTTAAGATTATGTGGAACATAACAACAATGTAATTAAATAAACAAATTAAGCTTCTTTTGTGACTATTGTTTGATTATCCTGTGAAAAAAGTATAGGATTATTGCAGGATACCCTACGGTTAAATCCTGATTTTGTAACTGTGAGAACTGACAAAATCATTCAACACGGAGTAAAGACAAAGACTGATGTGTGATTTCAGTGGAAACAGTGGTGATTGGTCTAAGAGTGCAAGTGAAGCTCTGTTTCCTCTAAAATGTAAAAAAAAAAAAAATCAATAGTCAAATATGAACTTTTTTGTTTACATTGCATTACATACATTTCATTGACTATAAATGCATTTAAGTATTCAGCTTTCAGGTCGACTGACACCATTTTCTTCTCATACTGTACATTCCCATAGAGTCTCAGTGCATTAAACCTTAACCTTAAAGCTTAAAGGCCCATTTATGCTCAACGTACGTACGAAAATGTATATGTCCGTTTCAAACGATGTTACCATCACTTCTCTTCCATGCGTCCTTTACATTGGCATGGATGTTAAGCAATACATCCACCAGGGGGCAGCTCACTTCTCCTTTGCTACCGACCAACTGATGTTCAATTCCCTTCCAATCTCTTCCCAGCTGTTCTGTAGCATCTGTTTATCCCAGTGTCCAGGCGAAGTAATATGTGCTGAAAGTTCCTCACCAACTCGCACAACTTCTCTTCAAAAAAGTTCCACCATGGTTTGTTCTTCACACTGAAGCTATAGGCTACGTAAATGGTAAATGGTCTGTATTTATATAGCGCTTTACTATACCTGAACGATACCCAAAGCGCTTTTACAGTACATTGCATTCACCCATTCACACACACATTCACACACTGATGGCGGAAGCTGCCATGCAAGGCGCTAACCACGACCCATCAGGTAGTACATTATTGGACACACTGATTAATCCAGGTGTGTCTGAGTAGTCACAATGGTCAGACACACCTGGATTAATCAGTGTGTCCAATAATGTTAGACAGGAAATAAAGGAGCTGCCTTAAGTTCAGGAAGTAGTGGAGCTGTGCATAGAGCCCATGGGGTGACAGAGAAGAGTTCTCAGCGTCTCTGGTAGTGAATGGAGCAGTGGGTGGGACCAGGCCCGGGCTTCTGCGTGATGATTGGAGGATCTGTCTAAAGGCTGAATCCCTATTTGATTGACATCTATTTTGAAACATACACCGACACCAGAGCATTTTCAGGTTCTGGTTCAGTCCTATTACGGATTTTGCAAGTGAAGAGAGACAAGCAGCAGCTAATTTCTTGGTATTTGCGTAGTGATACAGCTCATTTCCATTGTACATAGCATACACTGTAAATAAAACACTATTATAGCATTTCCTTTTTGTCAGTTTACCATAATACTCACATTTCCTTGTTCGAAAAAAAAGAAAAATAAATGTTTGAATCCATGATGATGGCCGGAAATGAGCCTCCCCTCTTTGAAGGAGCAGCAGCTGCCACAGGTGGTAGTTATTTATAACATGCCCACAGTCTCTGTCTGTAGGCTTCATTTACTTCAGCTCCAGACTAACAGGTTTTTACTAGAGGCAGGTCTCCAAGTCCAACTCCCTATGTTTGATATGTCGAGTTGCACAAAGCTTTCTCAGCTGCTCACACTGTGGATCTCTACTGCTGCCTCTGCTCAGTGTGTCTTATCTTCAGTTTTCCCTCTGCCTCCTTTAGTAATAATGATACATGTAATGAAAGTAGTTTATTTTCTGTGGCGAAGGTGAGTGTCAGTGTAATGGACAGGTCCATCCTCCGTTATTTTGTGGGTATAAGGTCAGTGCGCTTACATGCACAGCTAATTGGAGCTATGCTCACAGCTAGAGTTAGGCGCCTCATCAGACTCCGGTCCTAGTCCCAGTTAACATACGACGGGGAGAATCAAATAATTGATGGTGCTTCCTCAAGATAGGTGGCGCTCTGCGTCATTTCAGCGCAATTCGGACCCGATATAAATAACTTAGAGTTCTAACTACTGTACAGTTCAAAATATATAGGCTACAAATGACTGGGTTGGACCCCTCCTTTTTATTTTATAAAACACATCTGCTCCCTGGTTGCACTGTGAAATGCATTGAATCGGCACTGACACATCAACCCAGGCGTTTTTTTAAATTTTTTATTTTTTTTGGGGGGGGGTGGTTCTCTTCTTCACTTTGTACCGTGTTGTGAAGCATGCGCACATGCATTGTCCAGTTTCACTCAGATTAAGGTGTTTACATGCAGAAGAAAAACAGTTTCCAATTGCATTATCTGGGTGTTTAAGTCGGATTTGGACAAGTTCAGTAGCCTAGAAATCTAGATGCACCCTAGCGGCAGCAAATATATTTGCTCCGTAGGTGGGTCTAGAAACGAGCCACAGGAACTTTTTGAGTCTCGAACACCGATTGTGTTCACCAATCACAGCGCTCTATCTGTTTAGAGAGTCGTTGGGCGGGCTTAACACGATGGCAACATACATTTTAATTGGCTTGTCAGGCTAACGACATCCTGCTCTTTGCTCTGATTGGTCGTAGCGCTACCCTATTGCGTGCAGAGGCAGTTTGAAAGACAGCCTTCATCCCTATACATTTTAGTGATATAGTCTGGCTTGTCAGGCTACAAGTTCAGTATAAATCGGACGCATTTGCATGCATAGTCAGATTAAGAGTTTTTTTTTTACTGTCATATACATGTGCTGAATGACATTAGGAGAGCTCCTGTCAGATACCACTTAAAGGCAAATGTGAGGGTTCTTTGGATTTCATGACAAGGCCTGTGGTTGAAAAGTCCTTGACAATAATGCAAACATCATGAGTCATGTAGCCTACTGTAAACTGCGGTGCACCTTGAACCTGACTTCACTCATGCAAGACTTGTCTTCTTTCTCAACTAACTTAACCATATGAACAATAAACACCCTTTTTCTGAACACAAAAACAAATGTGCGTGAGCTGTAATTTCCCTCTCTTCAGTGAACATGCATTCACACGCATCATGTGGCATGATTTATTTACTGAATGTGTTTCCATTGCATTTTGTCACACTTGCATTTTAGTCCAACGCTGCGGTCCTCAGTGTGCACATGTCCTGTACATCATACATCGCCTATATAATAAAGACTGAATTCATACATGCACCATGCTTCCATGCACACACTGCAGTGAATAATAAGCATTTAGCTCTGCAGCTCCTGTAAGAGTTCTTACATTTCCAAAACATTTTCTGCATGATAGCACACAGCTGAATTAAAGCCCATAAATATTGTGCAAACACAACAGTGTGTCAAATGGAACCCAGCAATGATCAAGTAGTACAACACAGCTAAGTACAAACCAAGACATATACATCCAGAGCAATAAGCTTGCCACATGGCAAGCCGTAATGCTTGCTTTTGTTCCAATCTCCTCAGCCTGCAAAGGGAATACAAAATGTCAGACCAAATATTCCTCAAACAACAGAATAATTACAGCAGCACCAGGAACAGCAGGGGGCCCCGGCTCGGTCCTTCCCCCCGAACAAAACAACAGCACAGAGATCAGTGGCTCCTCTGATGAGGTGGCAGTGCTCAAGACACAAGGTGCAAACACGAGAGCATGGTGTTTACAGTGCTGCTTGAGGTCTGGCTGTCTCAGAGCTGTCTGTAAATATCTTTATGTCATCTTCAGTATTTTGTTTTTTAGTGTATACACAGTTGTCATGAGCCAGTTGTTATAAAATCATGCTTTGGATGTCATCCTCTTTCATAGTAAGAAGCAAATCTGGATTTTAACGCTATCTTCAATCTGGTAACTTCATGGTGTGCATGGAAATAAGTTTCAGCTATATGAGGGTCAGCCTTCAACGTGCAACTACAGTACAATCTCTCCAGCGCCCAGTAACCCTCTGATAAGGAAAATGGAAAGGATTTTGATCTCTTCCTTCATCTTATCTGCTCTGGCGCTGCAGTCTTGGCATTCTGTTTGAAGTGTGTTGAGCAAGTCTCGCAGCGAAGTAATTGTTGCTGCCGATAGCCTCGTATAGCCCTGGAGAAGGCTTTCATTGGCTGAGGCGCGCAGTCACTGAAGCATGTAGGCGCAAACGTATCCGAAGTGCGTTGTGGGTTGATAGCGCTCAGGGATCAGGCTGCTATCACCAGCTCCGTTGGCCACTCCAGTACGATGATAATCAAACATCTAATCAACCAGGTCTTTTGATGATGTGAGATTAAATGATCCAGATAAGTGCAGAGGCAATGTGGGAGCTGTAGAGCAGAGAGAGAGGGGGTAGATTAGGTGGATTTCAAAAACAACTGGACTAGAGTCCTGGCTAACACTGAGTGTGTTTACATGGACTTGAGTATCCTGCTTTTGAGCCATATCCTGGTTAGGATACTGCATTTACATGCACACAGAGAAACCTGGTTATTGATATCCCTGTTTACACAATAAATACCAATATCCTGTTTTCTAACCACTCCATTTTATTTGCACAGACACCTGTGAAACCACGGCAATTTTTGAAAAATTTAAGAGTGAACCCACTGTGGCTCCTTGCGATTTTGGCTCAGTTAACCTTCCTATTGTGTTAGGGATGCCACTTACCCGATTTTAGGTTTTTAATGCATAAAAGTACCACATAAATGCATTTATTGCATTAAGGTGTTATGGCCCTCGGCCATGTTGTGTTGCTGCTGTGTCTCTCTGTCTCATCTCCCCTCCATAGGTTCTCTGCCTGTGTCCCTCCTACCTCGTCAGGGGGATCAACTCCACCTGCGGCTGTGTCTATAAGAAGGGGATCTTTCCAAGATGGCAGCCTCTTCCTCCCTCCTGGATGGCTGGTGCCACCCAGGCACCTCAGCGTTGTTTTGTTTGATTGGGTTCTGTTAGCCTTTTGTTACTTTATGATTGCACACACACATCCAGCACCTCTCACCACACTACAGATTACTGACCTACACTTAAAACTTGTGTTCCTTTAATAAATTTATGGTTAATTGACCTGGTCGCTGTGTGGTCCTCCCTCCTTGAGCGTGTATGTCAAGAGCTGGTGGTCCTCCCTCCAGCTCTTGAACGAGCTGGGCATAACAAAGGTTTTTTGAACCTCTATTTAAATAAAAATAAAACTTTTTTTTTTTTTTTCACAAAATTCTAAAATACTCTGGTTAAAATTATGACATTTGTGTTGTTATGGTCAGTTATGACCTGGTTATAACAATAAGAACAGTGGAAGCGGGCTTCTCGAGCAGCTCCTCCGGCGCTTCTCCCTCATCTTCGCCAACTTCATTCTCGTCTGCCTCCGATGACCACTGGGACTCGTGGAAGTCCCGTAGCTCTGCATGCTGTGCATACGGCATCTCCTGGTCGTCCTGGCAGTGCTGCAGAGAACGACCCGGTGAGCTGTGGCGTGGAGTCGGCTTGGCGGGCGGAGGCATGAGGTCGCCGTCGTGGTCCATGTCCGCGCGACCGCCTGTAGGCTGGACAGCAGTACAGGGCGGGAACGCGGTCGGGCCGAACAGTTCAGCCCGACGTTGCAGTGCGGTCACACGAAGCCCCGAGCAGTTGACACAAAAGTCCGGGTCGGAAAGGGCCACTTCAGCGTGTTCCCGACCCAGACACCGAACACAGCGTGTGTGTCCATCTCTTGCTGTCATGAAGGAGCCACATGCGCACTGTTTGAAATTCTCAATGCCGTTGTGTTTTTTTTGTTTTTTTTCTCGAATCTCCGTCGAAGAGAGCTAACTTAGCTAGCGGCAACAAGCTAGTAGTGGCTGTAGCTAGCTCTCGCGAGAAGGGTTCTTGCGTGTTAGCAGCAGCTGAATAAGCAAAGAGGATGAGCGGGGGCGGTTCCACAGCGCCGCCTAAAGCCAGGTGGAGACACCTGGTTGGTTGGAAAGGGCTAACGTGTAAATATTCATTGGCTGATCTGGGTTCAGCAATATGGCAATAGTACGAACTCAAAATGAAGTAAAACCAACCTTTTCATGTATAAGGAAGCCTAACAATGTAACCAAGAGATGAGGAACAAATGGGATGATAAGACTTGGGTCAAAACTGACCCTAACACAAGAAACACAAAAAAGCTGAACCATCCCTTTAATGAAGTAGCCCCGATATTTCAGCTAGAACTACAACAAATTTCAATATTATAACATTCAAATTAGACTGAAGGTCACCCACTAACCCTCGTACCAACTGTTAAATAAAACCATAATCCCAATTAAGTAAATGCAATTTACATTTAACAAACATGAGGTTCTTTTCTACAGTCAATTGTACAGTCAACTGCAGTAGATGTTGATCATGATCAGCATGCTCGGTTTAGAGCAGCAGCTGGGCCCATTGGCACAGTTGGCACAGTGAATGCTGTGAGCCATCTGCAGAGCCCTGTCCACACATCCCCAGCTTCTGTGCTGGGACTCCTGCTGCCTCTTTAAACTAAGGGTGCTGATCATTGATCACACCTACTATATAGATAATTATCTTATCTATTATCAGCTGACGCAGGCGAGTCTCAAAGAAAGAGGATTATCTAAGCTTGTCGGCATCAGAATCAGGAAGCTGGTCAGCTGCAGAGCAGGCTGAAGGTTAGCAGTTAGCCCCATGAAAATACATCTTAAGGGACTCTTTTACAGCTGGCCAGGAGGCCAGTGAAAGATTTTGATGCTGTTTTACATAAAACTATGTATTTTTATTGTTCCTATATTTAACAATATACCAATATTACAGGTGCTTGGTAGGAGAGGCACTGAACACTCTGAATACAACAGAATTCACCATTTCCTGTAAGACTGATATTTAAAAATATGCCGAAGGCCAGCTCTTATAAGAATAATTATTACTTTATTAATAACTATTAATCCCCAAAGGGAAATTCAGTTGGTTCTATTGGTTTTTTTTATGGTTTTAATGCAACATTAATGGTTAAATCTTGACTACTTGACCTCTAGAAGCTAACTTGTAACATCTGCAGCTCAGAGGCGATTTTAGAGTCTGCTGGGGCCCTAAGCAAAAATCCCCAGGGGGCCCTCCAACCAGTGTTTATCACCGTCATTTTATAAATAATCGAACACCAACAAAAAATGTATGAAATTTAAACTTTTTTTATTCAAAATGTCCAGTTATGGTGTAAGCAGGTGACATGTTGTCTTCATGATGGGCAGGTGTTGCTGTCTCACTGGAGGTGGACGTTCAACTGATAGGCTATATGACAAAAAAACAAAGACAGTTTTACTTTAATTGATAATATACCATGCCCTCTAGATACTTTATGACAATATAGGCCTACACTTACAGTTTTCACTGTCAGCACTGGGAGGGGGCACTTTGTCCCTTTGTTTTGCTGCTGTCAGAAAATCAAATAATAATCCTGAGGAGAGATAAGAGAGTGATTTTTAAATGTTTTCCTTAGGCATAGCTTTCATAGCACCAATAGCTTGTTAACTTTTACACTTTCATATTATTATTATAATAATAGGCTACTCACTTCAATACTGTAACATAACTTTACTATGTCACCCTGCTACCTAGCAAGTTAATAGTGTTGTTACTTGCTGCCAAGGAGACCACGTTAAGTTAACTTGCTTTTTTTTTTTTTTTTTTTTGTCACTTAACGACCGTAGCCCTCGTTATACTTGCTGTAAACTACGCGTACGCGAGCGCATCATGGCTGCCACGCGTAATCTGCGTCCGTTTGATGCGTCGGCTGCGACCGAACGCACATATCGACGCGAGGTGACGCGACGCAGGATACGCGCGGCAGCTCGCGTACGCGTAGTTTACAGCAAGTATATCTCGGCCCTAACCGAGTGGAGCACCAGAACCGCACACACCGAGTCCCTCACTCCAGTGCAGTCCCACTGACTGACTGACTGACTGTAAACGTGAAGTAGCCTGGTCACCAAGCTAACATTAGCTGCTATTCAAGTGTCTCCCAGTTAGACTATTAGCATTTGTTCAACAGTTATTTACTGTTCACGTTACACTCTGCTCCACTTACCACCACTGTCTTGCATTCTTTTTTACTTCAGCCTCTTTTTTCTTCTCGTCTTGCTCCCAGGTGGACTCTTCTTTTTCCCTCGGCTTCATTAGAAACTCCCAGTGATAAGGTGCATCATACAGGTTGACGTTAGATGAGATCAGGTCCAGAGAATGACATGGGGCCCCGTTAGGGGGGTTTCCCACTGAGATGTAATTGCAAATCGACGCTATACGACGATACGGGGAGGGGGGTGCGGTCACTGCGGGTAGCGCATTTTGAGATATTTCTGTCGATAAAACAGCCCTCGAGCCCCGACCCTCGGGGGCCCCCTAATGGCTCGGGGCTCCAAGCAGTTGCCTGCCTTGCCTGTTCACAAACAGCGCCTCTGCTGCAGCTGCAGCTGCTGCACTTGATGTATCTGTTCAGACCGAGGCATCATTTTGACAGATGGGGGGTCAACTGATTTTTTTTTTTTGTCAGTACTATAATTGGTAACCCTTTAATTTGCAGGCCGCTAATTACATGATAATGTCAATAAATAGCCAAGAAATAAAGGTAAATTTCATTGTGATGTATATAGTCAAGAAATAACGACTGATTGCGTATAAATAGCCCAGAAATAATTGATTATAATTGACAACTGCGAGGACGTGGCCTTTCCCAAAAAATTCAAAGCATGAAAAGCATGTGTAATCTCTTGCCTTTATCAAAAACATGACATTACTAATGAAATTTGTCATTATTTCTAGGCTATTTCTTGACATTACAATGCAATTAATTGTTATTTATTGGCTATTTCTTCAAGTTATCACATAATTAGCGGCCTATAAATTAAAGGGTTACCTTATTAGAGGCGTCTCTCGGCCCCTGTCGGTTATGGGCCCCTAGATTCCTTCTCTTTATTCTCTCCTTTTAGCATGGATGCAGATGGCTGGATTACAGGCTGTAAATGTAGGCTAGAGGGTAGTAATCTGAGGAGGAGCCGACTGGAACGCCGGCTTTGGGCTGGGCAACTGGGAGACTGACGGGTGGCGAGCAGACTGAAGGCTGGTCTGCTGGGAGACACTTGAGTGCAGGAACTGGGCACAGAATCTATGAAGACAGGATTTCCTTTCCGACTCAAGGTTTTTGAAGTGACCTGGTGCATTGCCAATGACAGGACTGCAACGTCTGAGCTGTGCTGTGCTCTGTTGGCAGCGGATTTGTAGATCATGAATGTGGTGGATCACATCCTTATGTTCATCTGCAGAAAATGTGAAGTCTGCTGGCTCCACGTCCTTTCACAGTTGAGTGACTTTTGGACCGAAATTCTCCACACACACACACACACACACGCCCAGACAAGTAGGTGCACTGAAGGTTTTAGTGACACAAGAGAATATCCAGGACATAAAGGAAGGTAAAAGCAATCAGGGGGAAACTCAGGAACATAGTGAATGTTGTAAATACTCTCAAATGAGACAAAGACGATGAGACACAGGTCAGACTAATCAATGCAGGGCAGAAACACACAAGAGCATGATGCAAAACAACCACACAAAGAACAGATAAGAGACTAAAAATGAAAAATATAAAGTATTCTAAGGGTGTATTCACACCAGGCTCGTTTTCCTCTGGTCCAGACCTTTTGGGGAGGTGTGAATACAAACTACCGGACTCAAACAAGTGAACCGAAATGGAAATGATCAACAATGAGCCGTGGGTCAACATGGAGCACAGATAGACACGCTGCCTCCTTGATATTTGGTCAGTGGAAAACATTTATCAGATGCTGGAGAAGATGCACCCGTCGCCGTTAAGGATACACATTCTTCTTTTTTTAAAAAAACTGATAACAGAAAGTCGTTATCCGATTAATAACCGTTAACAAAAATAAATGTGACTAGGCTTATGCCGATCGGCAACGCAGCATCCTGAGAGAATGATTATGTTTTTGTTTAGTTTTTTGCTGTGCCGTCCTTTTTTTCTTTTTTCTTTTTAGCGCACCATCCTTCAGACGCACATGCAGACGTCTGTGTGTTTGTTGTCTGACCATCCTTCACGGGGACGGCTGCATAACAGCCACCTCCAAGTGATGAATAAGCACAGGACAGGTGCAACTGGAAATACTACCAAATTGAAAGGGCAGCAAGAAACGCATTCATGACCTCTTTTCGTGGAAGATCCCGCTGATAATTTTTATCCAATGATTGAGCGACTGTGGGACACACGTGCTGTTGTTTACAAAGTTGATTGTGATTGTGAAAAAATGCAATGTGAATACAAACCGCACCAAGTAAAATAAAATTTAGTCTGCACCAAAGCAAGTGAACTATGAATACGCCCTAAGTTTAAAAGTCTCAGTCTGGTTGGACAGCAGAGGTGGTAAATGGTAATGAAAAGGGACTGCACTTATAGAGTGCTTAAATAGCCTGTGGCCTTTCAGGGTGGACTTTGCATGTTCTCCCTGTGGGTTCTGTCCAGGTCCTCCTGCTTCCCACCACACTCCAGAGACATGTACATTAGGTTAATTGGACACTCCAAATTTCCCATATGTGTGAATGTGAGTGTGAGGTTGGTTGTCTCAGCCCTGTGATACACTGGTGACCTAAGAGGAACATTTTCTTTTTTAAGAAAACCATTCACGAGTGGTCTGTGTTTCTGTTCAGTCATGTTATGCGAATGAAGTCGGCTTTCCCAATTCCAATTAAATGTGACAACAGATTTCCAGCAGTCTGCATCTTAGTTGGAAATAGCTGGGGTCATGATACAGAAGGTTGAACATGAGTAATCTGTCTCCATTTCAGTAAGTGCTGCTCCACTGAAAAGTGATAAACTAATGTGAGCGTGTATATTTCTTTGTGACATGTGAGAAATTTAAAAAAATTCACACATTTCTATCACTGGTTTTTAAATTCACAGTTTTAAATTGGGCACTAAGCTGCTTAATAGAAATGCACCCACACACACTCTCTCTGATAATACATTGGGGCAATTTGGGGTTCAGTTACTTGCCCAAGGACACTTCATCATGCAGACTGGAGGAGCGGAGAATCAAACTGACCTTCTAATTAGTGGACAATCCCTTCTACCTCCTGAGCCACAGCCTCCCAGGTGGTTCCACACTTCTTCCATTTCACAATTATCGAGGCCACTGTGCTCCTAGAAACAGTCCAAAGCCTCAGAAATGTTTTTTCTCTGATCTATGTTTCACTACAACTTTATCACAGTCTACAGAGGGTTCTTTGGATTTCAAGACAAGGACTGTGGTTGAAAAGTCAAAATAATCCTCAGACACTGTGGCAGACATCATGAGCACGAGGGGTGACAACTGCTTCGACTATATGAACAATAAATAAACAACCCCTTCTCTAACTACTAAGACGAAGTAAACAAAAGTCGAAAATAAAAGTTGAATAGAAATAATGACCTGTGCAAAGAATTGGTTTTGAATTACATCAGATATGAGTATATAGAGCATATCGAGTTTTAACATGAAATTCATTTATACAATGAGGTAATGGCTATGGGATTTTGCTAACTTTCCTCCCAGCCATGTGCATTTGTTTTCAACCAAGCCGGCGAGAAAGCAATCCATGGCGTGGTACATAACGTTATTTATCATATACGCATAACAATGTTTATATTTGTCTAGCCTTATCTGTCATTAACAAGAGATTACAGGTTAAAGGGATATTCTGGCATAAGTTTAGCCTATGGTCCAACGCACCGTGACACAGAGTTAGACCCCCCCTCGAGAGATGAAGTCTGCTCTCTAGTTGTAACTTAGCAAGTCTATTTTCTCCACGCGCAAACCGCGATCAAAGAGCCATTCATAGCCACAAACAATGCTCAGAACAGCACCATACTGCATCAACAGTACAAACAGGGTCCCATCCCATAATACAAGGCATCAAACATCTGTTAGCTTTGCCTGGTTTCTATTGAAAAGAAAGGAAAACAACTCACCCACTCCCCTCCAGTTATACACTATGCAGCAACTTTCCGCGTCCAGCATAGAGTCCAGGTACTGACAAAACACATCCGAGTCCGACTGGCAGCACTTCAGTCTCAGCAGCCATCGGCAGGCAGTGACCACATCTGACCACTTCGCCAGCATTTAGACTCCACCAGCATCTCTCCCTCTTTCACTTTTCTCCTCCATTTCCTTCAGCTCGTCTTCGGTGAATTCGGCCCATCAAAATGAAACCAGTCATCGTTGTTCTCAAACTCCATAAACTCAGCCATGTTGTCCCTTCTGTGATGTAAAACCGGTTCTCAGAGGTGTAAGGCGTAGTGTAAGCTGTGGTCCTCTCAGGTCGGCATCTTCAGTGTAGTATTTAATCAACCACACAGGTGAGTCTCATCACCCCATTAACTCCAGTGGATGCACAGTAACATCATCTCATTACCACAGTATAACCACACCTCTTTATCACCTCAGTGAAAACCAGTCCAAAGTGTTTAAAGGGATAGTTCAACATTTTGGTAAATTGGCTCATTGCCATAATCCTTCAAATCCAGTCCATTCTTAGCAGTAGGTTTGTTACCTTTAATTGTCGGTGCAAGCTGTTTTTAAAATGGCAGAACCAAGCTGCAAGCCACAACTTGTCCACAAGAGCGTTTTGGAGTTGTTGGATTGTGTATTTGATAAGTTTGATGAGGGAAACCAAAAAATTCCATTAGCCTCTGTAGCGTAGCTCTGAGCAGCTCGTGGCTCTGTTCCGCCGTTCTCAAAATAGTTTGCACCAACAAATAAAGGTAACAAACCTACTCCTAAAACTATAGGAATTATGGCAAGGGGCCAATTTGCCAACAATGTTGAACTATTCCTTGAAGGATGTTTTCACACCTGACAGTCTGAACCAAGGTTGGTGTTTCTGATACATAGTCTACATCTAATCTGGTTGGTTCTGGTTTCACTCTGCATTACTGTGAGTGCACCAAAGAACTGCGTATGACATATTGACGTCCTGTCCTCATGTGTCTCTCTACACTTGACATTGGTTGGTTTGTAAACAGACTTGTGTATGACGTAGTCCAGGGTTCCCCAATTAGTTTTCCCCAAGGGCCAAAGTATGTGAAATATTCCAAGCCAAGGGCCAGGTCCGGGTTTTTTTTCCCAGTGCGCCAATAAAAGTTGACTTATATACAGATAATGTTGTTGTTGCTGCTGCTGCTATCATTTTTTAAATTACTATTATTAGTAGTGCATTGCAGAGGTAATAATTTAGATCTGGGATTCTCACACAAGTTCACGCAAAAATCTACTCCTGAAAAATAATTAGTCCAAAGCCATTGTTACCATGTTCACATTGACACAACCACCAACAATAGAGGCCTAACATAAAGGAAGACAATGAGAGGTGAGTAGGATGGCCCAGGTGTGTGGAATTTATTTTGATATTGAAAATATTCAAAAATATTCAAAGCAATTATTGTTGTGGCACACAACAGGAAAGGAGCATAACAGTGTTAACTAAGATGTCCAGTGAAACATTTCTGCATATCATCAACATTAGTGCAGAGTCAAGTATGAACTCATCTGTAAAATATCCAAACAGCTCACAAACACAAAAACACACGTTTCAAACCTGTGTTCCTAGTCTTATTAGTAAAGAGCTCTGAGGAACCATATCCAGTCCTGCAACTCACCAGCTCCCTGTCAGAGAATGAACACACAGACAGACAGACAGACAGAGAGAGAGAGAGAGAGAGTCTGTCAGATTGTGTCTTTTAAAATATGTCACATGTCATAAAAACACATCAATCTATGAACAGTATTTTGAAATGAATAAATAATAATAATAATAAAAATAGATATTCCATACCATTCAGTGAGAGAAGTGAGAGCGACGGGAGGCAGCAATCCGTTGGATGTCGGGCCTGTATTCTGTTGTAGCAATCCTGAGGCACTCTCCAAGATGTGCGTTGGATAGTCTGTTTCTGTCCTGGGTCTTTAGGGAGTTCATTGACGAAAATGATGACTCGCATATGTATGTGGAGGGGAACATCGTGAGTAGGAGCACTGCAATAGCTCGCGTGTTTTTAAATCGAACCTGGGGAACCACATTGAGCCAAAAGTCACTCACTGCAACATCTTGGTGTTGCGCTTTGAGCAAATCAGACGTTCCCATCTCCAAGACCTCCATCTGAAGGGATGCCTCATCTATGGAAGGCAGCAGCCTTTTGGCTTCTGTAGTCCACTGGCCGTCGGCGGACACGGAGAATGGCTGTCTCAGGAAGAGAAGGATGTCACCTGAGAGTTTAGGGGAGCTTTCAAATCTTTCTTTGAAGTTTTCTGCCAGCCTGGTCACGAAATCCTTCATTGCAGCATCCTCTCTCTTTTTTGTCTTCTCGCAATGCTCCCGCAGCCGCGGAAAGTGTAGTTTTCTCCCTTTAATGTCCCTCTCCAAAAGTGTCAGCTTTGACTGGAAAGCATCAACCGCCTCGTACCCGTCTGCGACAGTGTGATTTCTGCCTTGTAACTGCAGATTAAGCTGATTCAGATGAGACATAATGTCGCACAAAAAAAACACACGTGCCATCACCTTGTCGTCACTTAAAAACAGCTGGAATTCCTGCGCTTTCTGGCTCTGCAAGCTGGATAGAAATGACGCGAGCTCATCGCGCAGGTCACACACTCTTTCCAACACGCGGCCTTTACTCAGCCAGCGCACATCGTTATGCAGCAAGAGATCCTGATGTTCCGCTGACATTTCCTCCAGGAATGTTCTGAGAAGGCGATGTTGCAGACTAGAACTCTCCCGAACAAAATTAACCAGTCTGGTCACCGTATCCATCGCCGTCTTCATTTCCACACAGTTTAGCGCACAGCACAGATTTATGGATTATGCAATGAAATGTCAGGAGCGCTGGGTTAACAGTGGCAAGTCTGCTTACCAAGCCCTTGTGTGGTCCAACCATAGACGGAGCCCCATCGGTGACCACGGACACGATTTTACGCACATCCAACCCGTTCTTCTCGAGGAACTGCATCAGCTCATTAAAGACGATTTCCCCAGTTGTGCGCCCAGGTAGAGGGAGTAAACAAAGGAGCTCTTCCCGGAAAGTTTTCCCATCACAGAACCTCACAAACACAGCTAATTGTTCCATATCGGTCCGGTCACAGGACGAATCTATTGCGAGTGACATGGCTTCTGCTGTGAGTAGACTGGAAAAACACTCCTCCGCTAAAACTTCCACTCTTCTTGTTGCCGTATTAGCCGACAATGGCACCTGCTTTAATAGCTCCACAACAGTCTTCTTGTTTTTCTCATTGTGACTTAAAACCTCTCCAGCCATGTCTATTGCACACTTTTTAATCAAGTCAGCATCAGCAAAGGGCTTTTTAGCTTTAGCCAAGTTCCATGTAACTTGCAGGGATGCAGCTGTGGCGCTCTCCTGTGCAGATGTTGATTTGCTCATAGTTGACACAGAGTGCTTGTATGATGTTATCATGTTCGCAATTTTTTGCTTGCGTTGCTCTGATTTTGCAGGATAGTTTGCAGTGAAACTTGCTGAATGCATTGTGTTGAAATGCCGTTTCAGATTTTCTGCTTTGCAGACAGCTACAGTCTGCATGCATATGAGGCATGTTGGCTTAGAATTGGCGTGGTCAGGCAAAATGAAACAAAAATTATCAGTCCAGTCAGTTTTAAACTGTCTGTTTTCTTGGTCAACTTTCCGCTTTTTACAGGCCATGTTGTTCTTTCATAGTCTGACTTACTTTGATATGCCCGGGGATGGCAGGCTGGCGCTGCTTAATCATTGTGCATGTGCAGTTTGTTATTATTGTTTTCGCGCGCTCTAACTGTATCAAATGTACGGTGTGGCGTGAGGTAAAAATAACAGCGCGACAGGCGCTTTATGTGCGTGTGTGTGTGCGCCAGCACCTCGCCGAAAGATGAGTTTGCATTTCTGAATATTACTGCATTCGGTGCGGGCCAGATGTTCGGTGCGGGCCAGATGTTTAGCTCTCGCGGGCCGGATGTGGCCCGCGGGCCGCCTATTGGGGATCCCTGACGTAGTCACTTCACCAAAACTCTCCTCAAATTAGCTATTTAGCAAAGTAGCCATCTAGGAAAACAAATGACAAGTTTGCATCGTGTCAATGATAATTATACTGTTATGGCATTACTACCAGCAGCATCAACACCATGCCCAGTATGGAGCCCAGTTTAGATTTGGGTAGACATCCTCATCATGAGGAGAAACCAGTGAAGTGTAGTGTGTACGCTTACGTGTGTACACTAACTACCGGAACTTCCTGTTACAGGTAGGCGACAAAAGTCTGGGCCAAGACCACCTCTTTGGGTGGGACCAAATATCAGGGTTGGTCCACCATGGTCCAGGGGAGCTTTCACACCTGTAAATTTGGCTTGGATCAAATGGAAAAATCCAAAAGTCTGGACAAAACGAGGTATAGGTGTGAAAGCCCCCTTAGAAAATAAGAAAGAAAAAAAAGTAGGAGCTATAACCCCTGCACTCCTAGACCTTCCAAATAAAAAAAAGAGTGTTTATCCTGACATAGTGTGAATTGTAGGACTTGTTTGTGTATTACTACTTAGGAAGAGCCACAGGTCTTTGTATCATGGATCCACCACATTTTTAAAACTGCCTTCTGAGACTCTGCTCCATGTTGACCTGTCTGCAAAACATAAATTCTGCAGATATGTCAGCTGCACATTCTGCTGCCAATCTCCTGTTCGACCGCATCCCAAAGGTTCTGCAGGATTCAGGTCAAGTGACTGGGGAGGTCACTGACACTCACAGAGCTGTCATGTTCCTGAAAGCAGTTAGAGCGGATTGGAGCTCTGCGACATGGTGCATTATCACGCTGGAGGCCATTAGAAGATGGTAAATTGAAGACCAAGTGTGGCAACAAAACATTCATCACACAGTTCCCACAGTCACTGCCAAGCTGCTGAGCACAAGCTGGGAGAAGTTTGCTGAGATGACTATACCGGATTTCTGTCTTTTGGACCTTATGAGCCCTGTTTCCGAGCACTAGGGCCCGTGCTCACCCAAGGTGTTTCTTCGTTAACAAGTCCCTGGCCTATGTGGAAAATATTGCAGACTCTAAAAACCTCTAAACAAAGCATTCCTAACACCAAGCAGCTCTGTGTTTCACTGCTGTAACTTGTCTCTCTTATGAATGCGCTGTGATTTTGTGAAATAGCGGCACTCTTATTTTGGAATAATGATCATACATCTTCCTGTCACGGAGATTTACATATTATTTACTTCAGCAGGATTTAGCGTCATGACTTTGTTGCCCAGACATAAACCAAACCGAACTTCAACACAGTTATATACCGGCTTGGAACGCCCACAGCTATAAATTGGATCACAGTGCGGTAAGTGCAGGCAGGCCGCAGCTCCCAGCGATGGTGAAATCATAAAGACATCATCCCTATTCAATATGCAGTGTGAATGTTTGCAGGCCAGAAATGGTATCTTGTATGACACTAATCCATAACATATTGCACACTGCACTACCATCAGCAACACCACCCTCATTACAAGTCAGCCGGTTCCTGCTGTCTTCATCCTCACCCTCTTTCTTCATCCAGGGCTTCACTTTTTCTTCCCCTTCCACTGCAATATTGCCTTTCAGCAGGCAATGTGATTAGGAGGTGAGATATCAGCAGCCATCTCAGATAAAGGAATTTTAATTAAGATGTTTGTTTACAGTTTTTGATGAAGCAGATCTGGTTAATTAAAGTCCAGGTTATTTTAAGCAGCTAATTAAATGTAATTTCAACAGAGGTGGGGTACATTTGAAGACTGATAAGAATGATTTACACTGTTTATTGTTGACTTAATCGTAGTGGCATTTGGAAATGCAAGCAGTAATCCCAATGCAAAGAGGACGATAACCTGCTCTAATTACACAACTTTTTATTTTATTTTTATTTTTTTATTGTGCGATACCAGTGACAAACATTAAGCAAACATGAAGACATGACATAGCACGAGACAGGAAAGACATGACAGAGCAACACAGTAAGCAAGTAAATGACTTAGACTTAGACTTTATTGTTGTCATTGCGCAAGCACAACGAAATTGGTCGCAATCCCAGGTGCAAAAATACAGCAGCAATAGACAATAAATTAAAAACAATAATTTAAAAACTCTATAAAAATTTAGAAAAATGTATTCCACACACACACACACACACACACACACGCACACACACACACACACACACACACACACACACACACACACCATACCTATTGCACAGTTTACTAAGCATTTAGGGCAGCAACGGCTCTTGGGTAAAAACTGTTCTTTAATCTGTTTGTTTTTGCTTTAAGAGCCCTGTATCTCCTGCCTAATGGCAGCAGCTCAAACAAAGGATGACCAGGATGTGATGAGTCCCCCAGTATGTTCCTGGCTCTTTTTAGGCAGCGGGAACTGTACAGTTCTTGCAGTGAGGGGAGAGGGCAGCTGATGATCCTCTGGGCAGTGGTGATGACTCTCTGGAGTGCTCTTCAGATAAATCGCGATAAGGAGCAAAACAAGGAAAGAAAAGAGAAAAAAATAAAGAGAGAAAGGGAGAAATAAAGACATAAACATCAGCAGCCAATCTGTCACTCATCTGATCATCCACTGGACTGCATGAGAGTTCAAAATGTATGAAAAACAATGGGGCCAGATAAACACTAGTATCTGACTGAGTGAGTGAACATGAGTTCATGATGTGAAAGATGGTTTATTATTTTCCAGCAGGAAAAGCAATGCCCCGAAATGTAGTGCAGCACAAAAGTATTCATGGCTACATCGCAGGGTATCTGTATTTGAATGAAGGTCATCGCAGAGTTTCAGAATAAAATTCAACAGTGAGGAAAGGCAGAAGACAACAGACAGTCATGTTATTACATACCTTGGCCAATCTCAAGCAAAAAGTTCAGGAAAGCCTATAGGCAAAACTGTATAGACCTTAACAGCTGTGAGCACACAGAAAAGACGAGCCACTCAGATGAGTATCAACATCAGATCCCCTCCACTGTACCATATTAGATTTTGTGAAATTATGCCTTTACATAAAATATATGTCTGGATTGTAGTGTAGTGTGTAGATGAATTAATATATGAGCAGCACTTTATAGTGGAACTGGAGGAAGTGCCACTGAGGAGTTCAAGTACAACATGTACCATATTTTATAACTTGATCATATTATGTTGTAATACACAAAATACAGTTTGAAGTATCCACAATGAAACCCCCACTTCCTTTTTAAATCTATATACTATATCTGATACAGATGATTTCTGGGTACACAGATACAGATAATGAGATCTCTGCACACCCCCACTTCCCTTGTTCAGAATGGAATTGTTTTTTTCAAAAGGTGTATTAAGAAGACATTAAGAAAGTAATTTAAATGTTAAAAAAAGGAAAGATATGTTGTGTTGGGTGGTTGGGGGTGGGGGCTATTCTCAGAGTGGAGGCTCGCTGTCCCCCACTTTGAAAAATCCAGCTTTATAGTAAATGAAATGTGTGTAAAACAAACTGCAAACTATAAAGACCATTAAAACCACTGTACCTGTGGGAGTGTAATCATCTCCTCTCTCCTAATGGTTTCTCACTGTGTTTACGGGGTATTAATGAAATCAGGACCTGAGCCCCTGAGCATCAAATAAACAGGTTTAAAGCTGCCATTCGGCTCTGGAGAGATCAACACTTTAATGAAAGACAAAAAAAAAAAAAAAAAAAAGCAGAAAACACAAGACTGTCTAGAAGAAACCACAGTGTAAAAAGTAAAAAGCAGGATGGAAATCATCTGCAGGAGGACACATTCATAAAGCATATCTGGTTGAAATTCAGGCACTTTACCCGTCTTAATTTTTTCTGTCCTCTTTCTGATGATAATAAATAAATGATAGTAATGTGAGACAAATAAGAATAAGAGAGGCAGGAGTATTAGAGCAGGAGGCCGTTCCCAGAGGAGCAGCATAGGCCTTCTTACTTAAATCCAAGGTCCCGTCCATGGCAATGATCTATGCAACACAGGGCAGAAACCCCGACTCTCACAGCTTGATGTCCAATATCTGCTAACAGAGCACTGATGCAGATACACATTTGAATTTAAAAAACAAAAAAAAAAGTTTCCTCCACCAGATCAAGGCTGACATGAAGTGGCAGGGCCGACTGAAGGCGGCTGGTACGAGGTAACTCAACATCATGTTTGCTTACAGTCTAGCCTCAGCACACGAAGCGGCGGGAGAAAAATAGATCTGTTTATCACATGACAGCTTCCATCAATCACATGTGAGCGGTGGAAAAGGGGGAGACAGTGGAGTGATCAAACGGGCCTCCTGTCTGTCACCTCCTCACTGAGCCACACTTGACTCTCACAGGCAGGTAGCGTCTCACATCGACATCCAACTGAGCCGCGCTCTCTGGGGAATAGCGCTCGCTCCACCGCAGCACACACTCACTTTAACAAGTCAGAAGACGGCATAAAATGTATTCTTAATACTCTGTGAAGTGGGAGATTACAGCCTATATCTGACCTACTACATGTCATGTGGATGATAATGTCTTAGTACTTATTTATTCATGATGTTTAAGTACAAATGCTGCTTGACAAGTTAGATAAGTGCCATTATTAGTGAGTGCTGGGCCTTAAGGTTCCTTTATCCTGTCTAAGTGGTTGAGAAAGTAGGGGGCGTTACACCTGTTCCATGAGGAAGCTGCATCCCAACACAGGTCATGTGTTACCAGTATTCCTGAAATAAAGTCAGTTAGACTGAAGCTGTATTTGATGTCTGAAGATATCACATGCAGCTTTACCCACAAGTGCGAGAAGGATGTAGCATAGTGACCATTGTATCCAGACAAGACTTACTGTTCATATTTGATACCTTCACAGTATATAGTTCGGGTCAATTTTGACCTGGACCAAGAATTCCCTCATAGTAAGTGTCTATATCAAATTTTAAAGGGTAATTCCAGTTGTAATCAATTGTTTACCTTATATCAGGTCACCTATGATCAGTTCATTTCATACCATCCATACTCCCAACTGCAGCGTGTGGACGTTTATGATCGTTTTTGTTCAAGAATCTATCGTTTTTTCAATGTTCATTAATGGGCTCCGGACTAATTTTAAAATTGTTCTGTGGTCGCAAGTAACGTCCTTTTGACCATCATTGACATTTTAAAATTTGCTTTACAATTAAATTAAAGCAAAATTCAGACCTACCGCAGCTTCCACATTGTTGCTTCCCGGGTCAGAGAACACAACAGTAGAGGGACTGAAGGCTGCAGCCGCTGAATTTGATACACAGCATCTGAGGTGTTTGTTCTCTGACCCAGAAAGGAACAATGAAGAGTTATCTTGGCATTTGCCTCGAAAACAACTCTGTCTCGTAACGTTCTTTTGTTATCTCATAGAGTGGTGAATGTGCAAGTCACAACTTCTCCACAAGAGCATTTTGGAGTTGTTGGATTGTGTATTTAATGAGTTTGATGAGGGAAACCAAGAAATTCCATTAGCCTCTGTAGCGTAGCTCTTAGCAGCTCGCAGCTCTGCTCTGCCGTTCTAAAAATAGCTTGCACCGTCAATTAAAGGTAACAAACCTACTCCTAAAACTATAGGGATTATGGCAATGGGCCAATTTGCCAACATGTTGAACTATCCCTTTAAAGTGAATTACTTGCTTCAGATAATGACTTAGCGATTGCTGTGCAAATGGGCCCTGCTGTATAACCAGTGTTAGCCTGTTTTACACAGAGAATACTGACACTACAATTGTTACTTTTAAACTGCCACATTTGTCTTTAACTGTCATGCGAAAGGTGTCCACACTGTGTGAAATGTGTCCACTCTGTGTGACCACTGCCAATGGAAGAAGGAGCTGGTGTGTGGAGCAGCTCATTTGTTTCCATTCAACTGGTGGAGACGGTATAGCCTACGTGTGTGTTTGAGTGGCAGCCTTGAACATCACTCTCTTACAAGGTTTGACACTCATTGGTTATTGATGGAGTTCATTTTCACCAGCAGGGGATATTATATTTTTAAACAGTGACTCCATTAAAACAAAAATCCAGTAGCCTAATGGTCAAATATTCATATGTGACAGTCTGTTCGCTGAACAAGTTGAGGCTTAATGAATTCTTTTAGCCCCAAACACCCAGACCACAGTGCTTTATATGTGAATTGTTAATATAGTATTGTTTAATGTGGCAATGACATTGCTCAGTCTTCTCAGCTATGCTCCTCCTTGTTCACTACACCTTCACCTTCACCTGTTCTCACTGTTTTATTCATTCACCACACCAGTCTTAACACCTCATGATCTTTACACTCTGCCACTGCAGCTGGAACAAACTCTAAGTTGTATAATACATAAGAATTTGAAGTAAATATCAGTCTGGTGTTGCATAGGCAAATGTACGTTCCACTACTGTCAGACTGACTGTTTGTCCCTTTTACAAGTGACCTAAGTAACCACGGGAACCACGTTAATGAGTCTGTTGCATATCAACTGTATCATGGCAATATGCTTTTTACTTAAGATTATATATACACATTTAATTATTAATCTCATAAATCATTAATGCATAATGCTATGAAACTCTTACTTTTGGTTTGCTGATGGTTTGAATGGTTGAATTTCTAATTACGATAAATCTATAGTATACCCATTTATTAGTAGTTTTCTTTTATTTTCTTGCCAGTCAATAACAGCATGTTATCTATGCTCTGAAGATGCATATCATTTGCTGCTCAATTATAACCTGCTGGTCACTGATGATGGTCTCAGTTTCAGTATTGCAGACTGTGCAGAATCCATAGGGGAGATGTAGATGGAGATTCTCCCAGGAACTTTGTAGGAATTTATCTGTCACACTTGAAATATGTTTGCAACATGAGAAATTAAACTTTCTGGGAATTTAATTAATTATTTCTCAATCTGAATTTTCCAACAAATGACCAGTGAACAAGGAAGCTAGCTTGATAGGGTAAAATTAAAATAATTCACAGTCTCCCAAGGACTCAGCAGTCCATTTACCTTTACAAAGGAGAATCCTCCTTTGAGATACAAAATTAAGGTCTTATGGTTTGCTATTGAGTTGCAGATCTTATAAATACACAGCCACTATGGTGGATGGTATGGTGGTGGTGGTATGTGTTGTAGTTCATTTGGGTTCTTATAATAAAATAGCACATTTGGAGTCACTTGTTGACTTAATGGCTGCAGCTTTACTGAGAATGTCAGGTGAAGAGATAACACAGACATAAGCAATCAGCCCAGGTATGTAATTATGTGTTCCATTTACATTGAAAGTCGGAGCTTGGAACAATATTGCTTCTGAGTTGAGCACTTTACGTTGGAAAAATGGACCATTATTAAAAGGAAACAAAAATGCAACGTTTGTATACTTGTACAAGTACACCTGGAACGCGCCATCAATGAGCTGCATTCAGGAGAGCTGCAGTAGAACATGTTTAATCTCCTTTTTTTTTTTGCAGGTGATACATTTGACTCACTTTTATTTTGTTCATCTAAAAATATATACTTTTAAAACTATTTTTATTTCATTCTTTTAAGTCTTATTCAAGTTACCGGGGAGTGGTGGGCCAACCACCACTGATTGAAACTAAGGAAACTAATCGGATAGTATGACCAAAGATATTCAATATACGGAAAGATACTCCATGAGAGGCTGCTCCAATGATAGAAATGGTATACACTTCCTGTATCTCTAAATGGGCGTGGTCAACCGTCACCCCACCTAGTTCTGTGAACATGTGTGTGGATTTACACAATTTGTAGGTGGATGAAAGTGAGATGTTTATATTTTCTTATGATAACATTAAATACTAACAGTCATATTTAGCATGACAAAAATAATTAAAATCTTTTTCACGGGAGTTCGCAGCCGTTTGTTTGACGTTGCCTAGGAGATCTGTGCCAAATCTTGCGAGAGTGTGTCGTAGAGACAGAGACAGGTCTTGAACAAAGTGGATTTTCTCCTGATGTGTCCGTCTGAAAATTGTCATTTTCATGTCAAACTGTTCAGAAGAGATGTGGATTGTGAAAAATGAGTCCAAAATTTACTTCAGTGACTGTGGGGAGAAAGGATCGACCATAATCGGTGTTCACGTTAAATTGTCCCATTGGAGTCAATACACTCTATGCTGCCTCTGGTCTCCCTAAAGGGGCGTGGCCGTGCAGAAGCCCACGTGCAGAGGTGGGTAGAGCAGCCAAAAATTGTACTCAAGTAAGAGTATAGTTACTTTAGAATAATGTTACTCAAGTAAAAGTAAAAAGTAGCCATTCAAACATTTACTTGAGTAAGAGTAGAAAGTACTTGGTGAAAAAGCTACTCAAGTACTGAGTAACTGCTGAGTAACCTCTGATTTGTTCGTTTAATGATCAGTGCATAAATGTAGGCCTAATAAAATACACAAAAATATAATAGCAATGAAAAAATCCAGATATTGCCAAAGAACAACATTTAACAACTAAGACAAAAGCCTAAATGACATTTTTTACAAAGTAACATAAATGAAGACAAATTCAGCCACAATACATAGGCCTATCTATGAAAGATCTATGAACTGTCCATAAGCTCTTTGTGTGGGTGTGTGTGTCTGTGTGTCTATCTGTGACTGTGTGTGTGTGTGTGTGGGGGGGGTCCTTTTTACCGCCGTCCTGTTTACCGCAGAGATTTTGTGTGCGGTCATGTGACTGCCTGGCTCTGTCTGATTGGTTAAACGGAGGCAAACGTCGCGAGTGGCTAGATCTGATTGGTGAAACGCAGTCACGTGACAGAGCCTCGGAAGTATCTCCATTAAAACATAAACAAACAGATCGCACATTGGATCAATAAGAAAAAGTAGCGAGTAGCGACCGGAATGAAGCTCAATGTAACGGAGTAAAAGTACCGCTTCTTCTGAAGAAATGTACTCAAGTAAAAGTAACAAGTATGCTGCATTGAAACTACTCTTAGAAGTACAATTTATCCAAAAAGTTACTCAAGTAAATGTAACGGAGTAAATGTAGCGCGTTACTACCCACCTCTGCCCACGTGACATGCATACAGGAAGCTGACTCGTCTGACTGATCAATTACCATGGACTCCAGAAGTCCACGATTGGTTAGTCTCACATACACTATGTTAAGTTGTTGTTTGATGTCAAAATGTGGATGAACACCCCCACCCCTCCACAGCTGTTCCTGTCAGACCATGAGACTGAAGATACTTTGTTACAAGTCTGTTTTGACTAATATTGACATTTGCTGTTCAAATTGCTCCACATGTCCCAAAACCCACACAATCCTCCACAAATCACCTAAGTGGATAAAATGTGAATCTCTCAACCATGACTTTTTTTCCCCCTTCTAAATAATGTGCCAGCCTGTGGGGAAGGTGGGGAAGAGTCTCTTCAATTTTTCTTCTGCTGTAATTAAGGCACAACAGGACAAAAAAAAAAGTGGCACCTCAGGTGTTTTTATTTTTTGCACTGGCATTTTCATCAAACCTGATGATTTTTGTGGTTTTGGGAGATGTTTAAATTACACTCTCAGATACACTGGAGGTACATGGCTGTGATTACTCAGCACAAGACTGCTTATTAGCTTGAGGAAGCATTAGCCTGTGTGCCCACTGCAGTAAAACTAACTACATAAGCCATTTGGTATGGCAGAAACAGCAGTGTAAGATGGATTGGTTCACTGCTGCTCATCCTGTAGTCAGGGGAGAAGAGAAACACTGTATGATAACGCATTATGTGATAGGAAAACATAGAGCACATATAATGCAGTTTGTTTGCCTCCATTATTGTACTTATAACATACATCATGTCCAAGACGTCCTGTATGTTGCAAAAAAGGCGAGTTTGTTGCATCATTGTTGCAATAATTACACTCAGAAAGAGAGTCATGGGAGACATTCAGTGTAAAATGACAGAGGAATGGGACCAGAATTACATCACTTTATTCTTGTTCGCAGTGGAAACAGCAAATTATTTTCACCGGCAGAAGAGCACAAACCACCACCCACCCACCCAGAGCTCTCTTTCCATCCCAATTACTGCGGGAGCACGTGGCAGCTCTGACATGTGGAAGCAGAGCCTTCGGGAGGGCAGTGGCTTTACAGTGGACTGCCGGATTAGAGCGCTGCGTTTCATTTTCAACGCGGACTCCACTCATCACCTCGGCTTGGAGAGCTGTTGATTGACGAGTGAGGGCGCGCGTATGTGTGTCCGCGCTCCCACCTTGCCAGAAAACACCATCGATCCCCAAATGCAACACTACCCACCTGCATACTCCAAGAGCGCCTTGCAGAATGCCAATTCCAAAAACTCTTGTCTTTTTCAATGAAAGCACAAGACTGTAACCTGGCTGCCACAAATTGGATCGGAATCAGTGGAGGTTTTATTCCTTCTGGCAGTGCCTGGAGCCCAGTATTTCACTGCAGCAACTGTCAGTCATGGGGAGGGAACAGGGGGTGCACATTTGGATGAGGGGGGGATTTGTTCCTACTTTTAACTCTGCATGTACCTCTTCCTAATGCAAGCCACTTTTCAAGTAGATCATGAGCCAGCCCCTCTCCAACTCCCAGTGTGAGGCCGATTGCCAGTTTGTTATCAGTATTTCAATAGTGTCATCCCTCTTACATCTGTTACTGTCTGCCTCACCATGCTGTACATCTGGTCGCCTCGAGAGACACGAGCACTAATTTCTCACTTCAGAGGGGGTGATGATTTTTTTTCATTATGGATCTTTCAAAAATCAAGAAAGATCTATAGTGGATGTGAAAATGAGGATGTTACAGCAGCAGGGGTTCTTAGATAGATAGATAGATAGATAGATAGATAAGCTTTATTTCGTTGTCACTCCACAACACACAATAAAAATCCAGAGACAATATAAAAAATACAATATTCATTACAAAATTACGCGTTCCCCCTTGACAAAATTGAAAGTGTTGGGGACCACTCAAAAAGAGAGTTGTGAGACACCAACTAATAAAATCATGGGGGAAAAAAAGCACATTATAGTATCATACAAACAAAACAAAACAATTGTTTTATGAACTGGAACTCATGAGAGACAGTCTTCTATTGAGGATGAGGTGGCAGGCTTGGCACATTCCTTAATGCAGTGTTTGCCAGCTAAAATTACACACAATTTATTCATATCACCAAGATCATTAAAATAAAAATAGGACTTAGAAAGTGTACTAAATAGATCAGCGCGAATGTCCATAAGTAACACAGTGCAAAAGTGCTTTTTTATTAAACAATGTCAAGACATGAAAACATTTTTAAAAATCTGATTTGTAAGCACAAAAAAGGGGGAAAAAAAGAAATGGTGGTTTCCAAAGATCCATGCTGAGTATGAACACCACATTTTATTGGGCTGTTTAGTAGATACTCCACCTAATTCATGGCAACACCCAACTCTGCACCGAGCCCTTGGGAACACAGAGTACATTTTCCTTTATCTGAGAACCATTGTTATTTTTCATTGTGGGTGACATTTCAAAAGTTATCTCCGTCAAAGTTACAAGTTCACCTATCAGGTGCCGCCCTTACTGGTACAGATTAGGTGACAATTTGTTTAAATGTCATCCTCTCTTCCAATAACACTTGTACACATGTGGGACTTATGGGATTTATGGGTGTATGGGAAACTCATCCAGAGATGAGTCTAAAACTAAAGGATGTGACAGCTGGGTGACAGTGGATAGCGTAGAAGGAATATAAACCCACAAACCAGCTCCAGGTCGTGTGTCATGTTTAATATCAGCGTAATGATAATGTGGCCGATCTCTGCAGTGTTGCTGGGACAAGAGACTAATGATGAATCAAAACTACACACAAAAAGACATTTGGACAGAAAATGAAGAGAAGTTCAGTTTTTAATTTTGTCAGTACAAATGAATGAGCACATGACATTTAAAAGGTCCTAGTTGATCCACCAGAAATGATATTTTTGGTTTTATGAACCAAAAGTATATGTGTTCTTTCAGGATTTTCTCTGGAGCTCTGGCAACAAGAGGTTGGAGAGCCAATCAGAGGGGAGGAGGCTCTTCTGATTGGTTGATTGTTCTCTGAATATTGTGGCACATTTCTGGGAAATACTCATAGAAGCCAAACACTGCAAATTTGAAATTGTGGGTCCATGTTCAAGGGTTCAAGGTTCATTTTATTTTACAAATCATATTTAAATCCAAAATACATTTTCAATTCATAATATACAGCAGACATGATCTTGTAAAAAGGGTAACCCCAGAAGCTATGAACGGGGGCCCAGAGACATCAAAACAACAATACAGTGAAATACAATTCCTATTTCTACCTAAAATCTAACCTAACCCTAACCACCTAAGGTAATTCCATAAGTACAAAGAGTATATGGTTTAACACAATAACAACTCATCAGGCACAGGTACAGGAAACAAAAAACAGTAAACTGAGCTTGATTTAAACATATTTCAGCAGCAGTTTTTGTTTTAATCTCTTTTTAAAAATAGACAGTGATGGAGACTCTTTTATCGTGCTCTCAACCTCATTTCAAGTCTGTGGTCCTTTAACGGTCACTATTTCAGTTTCCGTCTCTTTCCCTTTATAAGTTATTTCCCTTTCGTGTTGTATCCGTGAGTGGGTAAAAAAATTGGGATGAGATGGCAGAGTCTGTCATTGAGTCTAAATGCTATTGCTAATGCTAATCATACATTGCACAGACATTGTGGAAAGTGTAACATTCAGTGAGTTTCAGAAGTTTGTAACTGTAGAAATGAGGATCAGAGGGGGCATTTAGCTTGGTCCATGATATGACTCAAATTACTTTCTTTAAGATCTTTAATTTCTCGAGATAACTGGGATACATTTTGTACATTTTAAAATGTTTAAATTAACTTGAGTTGTAACAGGGTAGGCGTAATAAGCTATGCTTCAGCCTATGCCTTTTCGGTCCAAATGTCTATTATACATTTTCTTTTTCTGTTTACTTATTGTTTACTCTGATCGATGTTATTTTTTTTATAGTTTTTTTTTTCTCTCTGGTTTGTTACTTCTCTTTTAATGACATGTATTGACCGAAATAAACAAAACGAAACGAAACGATATGTATTACACCATATATCATTACAATAGTTCAAATGAGGATCAAATAGAGACCGATACAAGGTCAGCAGAGCTTCAAGAGGAAGAAAGTGTCGGACTTTACAAAATAAGCTAACATATTTAGATAATTTCTTTGTGAGAGGGGCTTGGGGCATTCCTGAAAATGGCGACTATTGTGACATCACAAAGTTACAGAAGTGTTGACAGCTCATTGTGAGGCTTTGTTTCTGTGTGGTTTCTTTGTAGACTGAGGGCTTTGATACTTTCTCAGCATAAAGATAGAACCTGAAGCTGCTTTGTAATCAAACAACACATGGACATATTCTGTCATCCTAAGTGGGATCTTTAAAGAAGCTCGTAGTTTGGGATCCAAACAGAGTTGGTGATCTAGATTCTCACACCTATACACAACTCTGATGTGTATAGGTGTGAGATCTAATGTGTGTGTCCGGTGCGTGGGGTTTCTGTGAACATAAAATATGAAACACAATATGAAGCTATTCAATTTTTTATGGAGGTTCATTGATTTACTCCAGGTCTGTACATTAGTGAAGATCCTCCACATATCAAATACTGTACTTTGGCTTTGGAAGAGAGTTGGTCAGGGTTAGGGAAAAACTGGACCCAAATGCAGCAAAAATATTTTATTTACAAAGGGCAAAAAACATCAGGCAAAGTCCAAATAGAAGAAATCCAACTAAAGATCACAGGTGTAAAAATCCCAGAAGACACAAGAAGGGAAAAACAACTAGCATCTCCAACTAAAATATCAAACAAAACAGGGAACACAAAAAAAACTCAAAGAAACTCAAAAGTGGGGAAAACATGATGGAATGAGAACACACGACAGGGCAGAGGAACAAAGTGGACGGCGAAGAAGACGAGACAAACTGGCACAGAAGTGAAGGGGAGCACAGCTTACTGTGCGTTCACACCAAAAGCTTCCAAAGCATCAAAAACGCCGGAAGTCAATTCATTTTCAATGAGAGCCCGGCGACACTGAGCGTCCAAAGCGTCAACAGGCGTCGCCGCGCTCCCAAAGCGTCCAAAGCTTCCAAAGCGTCACCAGATGAGAAGTTGAGCCGTGGTTAACTTTAGGGTAATGAGATATGACGCGGTTAAGCGGCAACCGGCGGCAGCCTGTCAGAATAGAGATGTCAGTCGGCTGCCTTTTTTTTTGTATTTCGGCTCCCCAATGACCAGCGCGATCGAACTTCGACGTCAGTCACGTGACGAGCGGCCAAAGCGGCTGAAAATATTTGCCGTTTTGGGAGCTGTCTTGTCTGACGCCCACCCTCGAGCGTTTCTGACGCTCTGGAAGCTTTTGGTGTGAACGCACAGTTAGGCTTCAAAATAATACAGAAAAGTGACAAGACAGAGACAGACAACTGATTAAACTCTGGCAACAGACAACATGTGAGTGGAAACTCACTAAACTGATGTTTAAAGGAGCTAAATGTAAGACTGTAGGCAAAACTGTTGCTGCAGTCAAATTCAAAACACTGCAGTGTGTTTTTTTCCTAATGAAGCGGATAAAGCTACATGCACTGGGAAAACTGATTATTGTACAAAAAGCTAGGTGTGTGTTCTCAAATTCTTTGGGGGGCAACCGCCATTCCAACATCCCACCAGTCCGACATAGGCCTCTAATTGTCTAAATGGCAACACTTAATTTTCTATCATATCTCCTATCAGTCTGACAATTTTTCCATCCTATGATTGGAATTACGGTATTTTTTTCTTTTTTTGAACATCCTGCCTTTCTGACAGTTCCTTTAATAGCATTTTTTTCCCCAAAAGATTTTGCACTGGTTGGGCTTAGGCAATAATCAGCTATGCTCCTCCTTGTTCACTACACCTTCACCTGCTCTCACTGTTTTATTCATTCACCACACCAGTCTTAACACCTCATGATCTTTACACTCTGCCACTGCAGCTGGAACAAACTCTAAGTTGTATAATACATTAGAGTTTGAAGTAAATATCAGTCTGGTGTCACATAGGCAAATTTGCCTTCCAAAATGTCAGACTGGCTGTTTGTCCCTTTTACAAGTGACCTAAGTAACCACGGAAACCATGTTAATGTGAGTCTTTTGCATATCAGCTGTATCATGGCAATATGCTTTTTACTCAAGATAATTGCACACATTTAATTATTAATCTTATAAAACATTAATGTATAATGTTATGAAACTCTTACTTTTGGTTTGCTGATGGTTTGAATGGTTGAATTTCTAATTACGAGGCAATTCCTCTGTTAGTTTGTCACAAAGTGGATAAAACTGTAGATACATGCACTGGGAAAACTGATTATTGTACAAAAAGCTAGGTGTGTGTCCTCAAATTCATCGGGGGGCAACCGCCATTCCGAACTCCCACCAGTCCGACATAGGCCTCTAATTGTCTAAATGGCAACACTTAACTATCATATCTCGCATCATTCCGACAATTTTTGCGTCCTATGGTCGGAATGACGGGATTATCAATTTAAAAAAGATTTTGCACTGGTTGGGTTTAGGCAATGAAGAATAGAGTTGGTTAAGTTTAGTAAAAAGAGCAGGTAGAGGCTAGACAGGCAGACGAGTCCCTGTCTGCGCTCTGCTGTGTAATTACACACAACCATGTGGGTATTCCTCTATCAGCATGTCTTAAAGAAGAGAGTCACCTGTTGAGAAACGCACATTTCCTTATACTGAAAGCCTTGTCGGAATGGTGGAACGTTCGCATGTCAGAATAGCGGTATGTCGGAATGGTGGGGTGTCGGTGGGAGGTCGGAATGACAACATGTAACCAAATTCTTCTCCATCTTTCAAACGTATGCAAATCCTGGTTTTGTTTCCGCTTTTGTCATAATCCACAATGCTATGCAGCTCAGTGGTAACTGGCAACCTGTCATTTTGTGATTACTTGCCATACTTTTTTTTTTTTTTTTTCCTTTAACTGGGACAAAAATGCTCTGTAGATATACTGTATGGTACACTCACAAAATAAGAACTTGGGCATCAGTAAAGAATAATGAAACTTACTATTTATTTAGTAACTGTCTCACTTTGGTTTTAATTACTATTATTATGAATCCATATAAAACTTTAATTGTGTTCCTTAATCCTGCTCTCTCCCTCTCTCTTTCTTTGTCTCTCAGCTCAACCGTTTGAAGAAAATGGCTGCCCACCCTGACCCTGTCTCTGCTCAGTTTTTCTGCCTTATTTTTTTTCTCACCACCGTCACCAAGTGCTCTCTCACAGTGGCGATTGCTGGTTCTCTGTAATCAATATTATGCAGAGTACGGTCCAGACTTGCTCCATATGAAAAGTGCCCTGAGATAACCCCTGCCATGATTGTTTGCTACGTAGATAAAATTCACTTGACTTGATTCGACTCTATTTCTGTTCCATCTTTTCTGGCTGGATGATTATGAAAAACTTAAGTTGTACCTCAATGCAGGGAACCTTTTTTTTGATTTGCCAAGAGCTGGAGAGAAAAGGGAGAATATTTAGCTCAAGAGCGAGCTGAGAAATGTCCATCAAATGCAATGAAATGTACCTGCAGTGTCTTGTAGAGCTCATGAGGGTTATAGACACTTTGTATGCATGGCATGAAGATAAAATTATATTTATATATACATACATACATATATATATATACACTTTCAATATGTTATATTAATTGCATACCATTATGAAAAAATACCTTTTGGTCCATGTTTTCCTTCCTCCTCTCCTGTATATTCTGGCTATGAAGCGGTGTCTTTCTAATGTATCTACACTGCACAGGATCGACAAATTATTCCAAATGCACTCTGCAGTTCAGCTCAGATCCTCTGTGGTGAAGAGGAGGAGCTGCCCCAGGTGGATCAAGAAGGAAGAGGGGCCTTGATTCATCAGAGGTTGTTTGAAGGATGGAGTTCAAGGGCAAAACCTTTTTGCCAACCTGCAGCAGAGGCCTGGGCCATCTCCTGGCAACAGTTGATTGTCTGAGTGCAAGTGCCTTTGTTCCTGAGACCTTGCAGCATTACCCCTGAGATGCTATGTCAAAGTTATAATGCTAGTAGTGGGTGAACAGTGTGACTCTCTCATTCTCTTATTTGTTAGTGTAATCAACAGATTTTTTCAAGATTCAAAAATAATCCATTGTTGTCTAAATCAACATGTTCATCTACTTGTGTAAACCCACGACTATCAGCCTGTGACTGATCATTGAAGCATTAGTTTCCGAACATGTAACCTGGAAACCAGAAACCTGTAGCCTACAGCATCTACAACAATTCTATTTATCTACTGTATATTTATTTATCTATCTGATCATTTATTCATTTGTTTGTTTGTGTGTTTATCTCTTGGCTTGTTTGTTTAATCTGGGTTCAGGTATAGCAACAGGCCACAAACGTGGATGTGTTTGTTTCCATTATTTAGTTTAGCCAACCCATGAAAAACATGTCTATGTTGCATTGATAGCTATGGTACATTCACATACTGGCTTGGAATATTTGCATTGGCTATAGTCTGTGTTTTTACATGGTGGACATGAGTGTGACTGGTTCTGTGTCCAAGTGGATGAGAGGAATTTGTGCAATAAATGTCAGAGGAAAAAAGCCCAATAGCAATGATTGCAGATGTTTAAACCCAAATTAGTCTTTTTGATTATTTATAATTATACTTTTTATACATGCATTATTTATTATTTTATGTTTTGCTCATCTGCTTGTCTCTTTATAAGTCAGGATCCTCCATACATTCTATAATTCTATAATAAGTTTCCTCTGTTTCTCCAAACTGCATTTACTTGCTCAGCTGTGGCAACATTAGATATTCTATTAAACATTTTGTTGCCAGGTAAAAAATTGAATCTGCACATGACAGTAATACAGTATTATCCTCTTTAAATATTGCTATGGTGAACCTGTTAGGTTCAACAGTCTGCATCCATCCTGCTTGTGGTCCCACTTCCCGTTCACCTCCAAATTAAAATATCCTCACATCAAGGTTTTGAAATGACAACTGAAATAATTTACTATGACATGTTTCAATCAAATTATTTATAGATGTAAACCATTTTAAGTCTCTTATTTATTTCCTTCTATTTATTAATTAACTTTTTAAGTACATCATGAACCTAAAACATACATTTACATCAATGACAACCGTCTCACAGACATTTACAGCAGGTATGAACAGGGACTGAGCGACACTCAGTTGGAGCTGCGTATCTGCCCACCTCATACATCTAAGTACATGTGAAATTCTTTGGGCTTGAAAATCTCTGTTCCGTGAAGCATCATAATTACAGTAATTTTGACTGCGTTGTTTCCGTTCCTGACTTTTGAAAAGAAATTTCTGCATTAGTTCAAGCATGAAAGTCAGCATGTTCTGCAGACCCTTGGGGACTGCTTGTATTCTTTGCTTAATGTTTAGCACTGTTCCTATAGCTTCATATTGGGAGTGGGGTGTTAAACATGTACATGTACCACATAATGCAACAGTATTACCGTTTACTGAACTTTGTCTCATATGATGCAAGCTTGTATTTGTATAATTGAAAACCCACACTGAATTTAATCATTCTAAAAATATAGAAATGTTATTAAAGAGGACAGATGCACTCTCTAGTTCAGCTTATTAAAAACACTTCCCAGGTCTGATGTTTAAAAATGTGCTAATTTGCTGTTAAAATCCAGGTCTGTAGCTACGTTTGAATATAAATCATCTTTGTGGTAATGAACACTGCTCTGTACTGTGTCAACTCTCTGGCTTCCTAGTAATAAAATATACTAAATGCATAGACTAATGCTATGACACGTATTTTTGTGATCAATTATTAATATGAATACTTACACAACCGGTCTGATGATTAAGTACTTCGAAATTTGTCAGTCCATCATTATGAAATGCTAACGTGTTAGATAAAAATATGAACATGAGCAAATAAGATGTGTTTGTGTAACAAGTGTTTTTTTTTTTCATTACTTTTTTGATTGATGGATTGACTTTGAGCTGACCACCAAACTAACCTCTTTGTGTATTTCAAAAGTGGTAGAACTTCACTCAAATGATTAATTAATTTAACTATTCTATGATGACAATTGATGTGATATCCTATGGTAATGGATTACCATACAAAAACATAGTTTATTTGGTTTATAGAGAATCATGTCATATTGGTAATTTAAGATCTGTGTAGAAATGTGAAAAAATAGACCAAAAGTGTTGTTTTTTCTCTTAGGAGTTGTTCTCTCTCTCTGCCAACAGTAATTTCTGAAGGCTTCAGTTTCTAATAGCAACAGCTGTAAAGGAGTTCATCTGTCTCATCATTTTAAAGCCAAAGCACAGAAAATTTCTTTTTTTCTTTCTTCAGAAATGCAGATGAAAGAAAAATGCTGGATTAGACCCTAAACTGAGTTAGAGCCTGGACATGACGCCATGAGCTTGGTTGTCTGTTGTCTTGGTTGAGCTAAGAAACTCTGCTTTTGTTACATAGCTAACATTAGCATTAACAGCTTCAGTAGGCTACTCTAACATGCTGCCACACATCTGGCATGTGACACATTCTTTCTGAAAATCAAACTATGAAACAATGTTTAAAGGGATAGTTCAACATTTTGGCAAACTGGCCCATTGCCATAATCGCTATAGTCATAGCAGTAGGTTTGTTACCTTTAATTGTTGGTGTAAGCTATTTTTACGGCGGAGCAGAGCGGCAGGCTGTTCAGGGCTATGCTATGGAGGCTAAGGGAATTTCTTGGTTTCCCTCATCAAACTCATCAAATACACAACCCAACAACTCAAAAACGCTGTCGTGGACAAGTTGTGACCTGCACATTCACCACCCTAGGAGATAATAACGGAACGTTACGAGAAAGAGCTGTTTTAGAGGTAAATTCATGCAAAACCGCTGATGCGCGTTGCCTTCAGGGACAGTTTTTCAGCAAGCAGACTCTGTATTTACCTCGAAAACGGCTCCGCTTCCTAACGTTCCATTATTATCTCATAGCGTGGTGAATGTGTAGGTCACAACTTGTCCACGAAAGCGTTTTGGAGTTTTGGGATTTTGTATTTGATGAGTTTGATGAGGGAAACCAAGACATTCCTTTTAGCCTCTGTAGTGTAGCTCTGAGCGGCCTGCTGCTCTGCTCCGCCGTTCTAAAAATAGCTTACACCGACAAATAAAGGTAACAAACCTACTGCTATGACTATAGGGATTATGGCAATGGGCCAATTTGCCAAAATGTTGAACTATCCCTTTAACATCACTGTTTAATTATTTGATTTATTTTATGTTGTGTTTATTGTACAATTATTTTTGTACTTAATATTAAACACCTTGATGATAACTGTGGAAAAAAAAGCAATTACCGGTAGTCCAATCAGGTTTTTATATTTTATGTTACTCTCTACTTAGGTAAAAATGTTTTTGAAAGGAAAGAAAACCCCAGTAAGTGAGCAATCTTCTTCACAGTGAGCACTTTGGCATCCATCCTGTGTGTTTTTGTGCAGGACCTTAAGGACCCACATTATCCCTGTTCCGTCAAACCATCCCAGTGAGGGCCTCATGGTGTTGCACTGTGTTTTGCCCTTTCACGTGTTGCCAGAGCGGTTCAGTATTGTTGAGGGTTGATGACAGTGCAGGGAAAGTCATGCAGTCAGCCCTGCTTGCTCTTCCTTGGACATCAAACAGTCCTGACACAGCTTCAGTGTGCGTTTAAGGTCGTGCACAGAAAATAGAAATCTTTTCCACAGGACATATACGTGGGAGGGATGACATTCCTGTGGATAAGGCTTTACTGGAGCTTGTATGCAGATGCTGCATAGTCACAATAAATATGATCTTCAAGTAGAGCCAGGTATTACCTGGAGTGAAAATGACTTGGTTTTGTAAGAGTCTCCCCAGCACGCTCTGTCACCTTAGAAACTTCGAATTTAACCACAATTTGATGTTGGGAAAGTTTTACAGATCAGAACAACTGATGTTGCAATTTCTTGTAGTGTCTTCTATCTTGTGTGTCAGCAGTGATCCAATAGTTTTTTTACTGAGTTCTTATGTGGTGTGTTCCTGTATCTGTATCTAAGTGTATGTGTGGGAAGGCAAATAGGATTTCACAGCTGAGTCCATCAACAAGAGTCCTGAAAGTTAGAGATGTAGCCTACTATTGGAAGTTCATATCTCTGTCTATGGCAGTGGTCGGTGATAAGCAGCTCACAGGCCAGAACTGGTCCTCAACCGATAATATCTGGACTGCCAGATTATTTTGAGAATATATTTTTATTGTAACTGCTATTCTTTTTTGTAAATAATCACACTCACACACAATTCAACATATCATATGCTATATTATAACTATATCAAAAACAGAGAATCTATCCCTACCAGAAGAATGATTATTTTACTTTGATAGGAACAGTCAGAAGCAGCGTGTACTGTGGTACTCAAGCCTTGAATTAAAAGTTGGTGGACAGCTCCTGGTGCTGAAATAGCCAACATACAGTGCTATGAATTAAATAACACTACTCCAGTCAATCATTCACGTTTCATAATTACTTTTAATGAGACTGTGACAACACATAGGCCTATGTGAACAGTAACAGCGGAAATTCAATTTCTTCTTCTTTTTTTTTTAACATTACAGGCACATTTAACTTTTTTGGAACATTATTAAAATAATGTTTTTTTTTCTTTCATTGTTCTTCTTTTAAACTTTACCTCGTTTTATGAAAATGTTGACACCAAAATCAGCTCAAAAGAATCCTGTTAATCAGGAAGCTCCTGAAATGTCAGGAAAGGGCAGATATCTTCTGGGCTTGGCAAACTGGTTAAAGACATGGCTGAGCCAAGTCTGGTGGAGGTGGGAGGAGCCAGGGGCCAATCTGTGACAAAAGATGGGGCAAACTCACATTCCTCAAAGACATCTCTGTTGAACGAGTAGATGCTAGTTATCCTGAGGCCTGGATGTATGTTGGTAGGGTCATAAATTGACATGGGCTTTCCTGGTTTTTGCAGCATCACAGGCAGCGCTGACACGTCTCTTTAAAGGTCCATACACTGACCTGTCAAGGTGCTGAGGCTTATCAAGCAGTGTGAAAGGGAACAAAACGATGACCACACCATTTTCTTTGGCATAGTCAAGGCCATCATGATGTATGGAGAATGGCATTTCACTCCCATGTATGTGCATCATGAAAGCGACATTAAACCTATTACAGGTAAAAGAAAAGGCTAGGCTGAGGTGTTTGAAAAACATTTATTAAGAGGTGTAAGAATCTCAATGACAATAATAATGATAATAATATTATCTTAATATGATATCATGATATTATACATTATACAACAGTTAGTTCCGACAGGTCCCAACCGAGCAATTTGATTGGACAAGAGACGTTCCATGAGTGCTGATATAGAGCGCCGGGAGCTGACGTCACGCTGACGTCACGCAGCCCCGAAACTGACAGCGACGCCATTTTGGCAGGAATCTGAAGATTTTCGTAGAGTACTAGATACAGGGGAGAGCCGGGTGCGGAACGAGAGTAACAAAGCGATTTTCTCCGAGCCCATACAAGTCTTACATGTCTGACTTTGTCAGCATAGACCTAAAGCCTGCCACACACATAAAGATAATCGGGCTGATTTTGCCCCGATTTTCCCCCTTCCGACCACGGACAGACACCGCCCGATTATCTTAAGGTCTTAAGATTATCTTATAAGATTCTCTTGTAGTGTGTGGTGTGTTAAGAGTCAAAATTCCCCCGACAATCGGCTCGGAAAACGTTCGGCGCCGATAATCGTAAATATTAAACATGTTCAATATTTACGATTATCGGGGCCGACTTCGGTGGCCGTTTCAATCAAAAGTCATCTTGTGTGTGGAGAGCCGGTGTTGTGCGGAGAAGTGCCTGCTTGCAGCGCTCTGCTTGCTGAGCTCTGCATGCTGCTGCTCGCGGCAACAACCCACTTCTCCGCACAGGACCGGCAACCTCACAGAGAGCCACGGTGCAGCCCTGGTATTACATGAGGTTCACACAGACATTCATGCATACACAGGGGATTTCCTGATAGCCGATAGCAAAGACAGTAGCGCTCGTAGCCAGCAACAGCCAGCAATACAGCAGCCATGTTTAAACGATCATGTGACCGCCGCTCACAGCCCGTCATGTGACAGCGCACGGCTCCCTATTGGACAGCCGCTTGACTGCTCAGTGTCTGGAGCCACAGACACACACAGATGGGATCGTTGTAAAGGCTGAAGTGTCCCGCTTTCATTAAAAAAAAAATACGTCGCTCTCATTGTCCATTCCGGAAATAGACCCGAAAGAGTAGCTACAACGACACCCCTGATATCGCTGCTGATGCCGGATTGTTTTCTGACCAGAGGGTCAAGATTCTGAAAAATCTTAATGTGTGTGGTGTGTTGTGTTTGGAATATCGCAGCACACCACACACAATACGATCAAAACTGTTCAATCACAGATTTTTTATCTTCATGTGTGGGGTCTCTCACAGATAATAAATCGGTTGAGATTTATAAAATCTTTATGTGTGTGGCAGGCTTAACAGAACTGCAAAACATATTGAGGATAAGTCTTACTTTGACCGAGTTACGTTCAAGAACCAGCCGTTTTCAGTGACAGAAAAAATTCACTCCGGAAGATTTTAAGCCGTCTGTTCACATGATCTCACTTTAATTCCAACACATTGGACTTAATATATATAAAAACTAAATAGATTAAATATTACCGACCCTTATAATGCCCCCGGGGTGCTTTTCAAAAGTATCTCCGGCCGCCGGCGGACGTCCCAGACCTGCAGTATGCGGACACAGCTGAGTCATTCCATGAGAACGGTTCAAAATGGACTTTGACATTTTCACTTTTTTTACCAAAATGTATCATTTGTATGTATACCCCACAGCATTAAGGATATTTTTAACTATCAGAAAAACATATTTTCCCATCTCAAGCATCGGCTCTCTATTATTATTGGTCATTTTTTCAAGATGTGGGCAATGTTATTCTTCAACCCCGTTACGGACACAATGAAAGCTCTCTGAATATGATCATAAAATTTATTTCAAAAGAAATCTATATTTTCATATTAATCAGATGTCCCCCACACTAATTCAATAATTGCAAATACAAAAATGATATAAAATCTCACTTTTTTGCTATACTAAACCCTGAAATGTCTGTTTTTGTGAAAGCGCTCCTGTCATTTTTCATCAAAAGCATAGTTTAACTGAAGAATCTTCACCAAAATCAATAATCTTATGATAGCTCTCAACATTTTAGACATAAGTCAACAAACATTAAATTAGTTTTATCACATTAAAAAAAATAATCTATGAAAATATAGGTGTGACGGGGTTGAGACTAGGGTAACGGGGTTGAAGATGGTAACGGGGTTGAAGGGACAAATACAGTTGAACATTAATAGTTGTTTTTTTCTAACTCTCAAATTCACAGTATAGAACTGTCTAGCAACAATATCCAGCCACTACTGTGTAGCCCAGTGTTTTTCAACCTTGGGGTCAGGAAACCATGCAGGGTCGCCTGGAATTCAAATGGGGTCGCCTGAAATTTCTAGTAATTGAAAAAAAAAAAAAATACTGATAAAAATATATATATTTTTTAACAAATTATTATTCTTTTTAAAATTATGATAAAACACCTCTTAAACACCTGTATTCTATACAGTACTTTCACTTTCTCCCATATAAATCGAGTTTAAATAAAATGCAGCATATAAAAATATCTGAGCTGGCGCATCTTGATTGACCGCGTGAGAGCCGCGTATATCCGTATAATGGAGTCTATAGGGCAGCAGAATGCAGCCTCTAAATAACACATTATCTGCAGAGAAACTCGTTCATTTCACCAATATTTAGTTGTGATAGGCTAGTGCTATTCCCCTCTGAGTCCGGGGTTAGCACTAGCCTATCACAACTAAATATTGGTGAAATGAACGAGTTTCGCGGCAGATAATGTGTTATTTAGAGGCCGCATTCCGCTGCCCTGTAAACTTCGTCGAACGACTTGTAATGACACCAAATTGTAATGACACCAAACCTCCGTGCTAAGCGGAGCAGGAGTGTGTCTGCGCCGCGGTACCACATACACAATGAATGGGTTTGCTGTTGGTCGCTTGCGCTTTGCGTGTTTCTCACGTTCACTCTACAGGTATTTCTCCCTTCTTTCTGGATAACTTTTAAGGCGTGCCTGATACTTCCTCTGCCTTTCTGCTGCTGTTGTCGGTGCCATCTTACTCACATCTTAAACATGGAACATAGATTACATTCAGCATGTATGTGGCAGAAAAATGTTAATCAAATGTAATAATAATTTATTTAAATAACTGGATAACTTAGCAACCAAAGTGTTAAAATCACAACCCCGTCACAATCTCACAACCCCGTTACAATCAAACACGTAACGGGGTTGAGTGTGACGGGGTTGTGATTTTTGCACAAAATGGCCGCTGCTCTACATAGTGAATGCCAGACAGAGAGCACATAGCATAGCCTACATGAGATTCAGAATTAGCATAATTCTTGAAATAACAAAAATCTTTTTCATAAATAACAGTTTTCTATCTTTTTTTCATGTGACGGGGTTGAGTCATTATGCTTGACGACTACAATATCACAAGATAATTGACCAAAATAAACTAAAAGAAGGGAGCCACTGGCCTGTTTCTGTTGTTCTGTTGTCCAAAAGACTTAAGTGATGTCACTTCCTGATGTACATGCTTGTAGGGATCATACCGTTGTTTTTATGGGGGGTGGAATCATTTGTGTAACGGGGTTGAGGGGTTACCGGGTACAGAACTAAATAATGTGATTTTAATTAATAATTATCAATTAATTTTGACATAAAATATCACCAACAATTAAGCACAGATATATGTTTAGGTTTATATCAAAATGTATGGACTTTTTTACAGCTTTATTTGGTATATTCAAAGTATACTTTCATTGAAGGCCATCGGGGACATGACAAAACAGGTGGCGTCAACACAAAAACTATATAATTTCTCATAAAAAGATTAAATTGAAGTAATGTTTTTTACACTGTATTAAAGAAGACATTTCAATGTATCTGTAAAGTTGTTAAAATATAGATTTTTGTGACCCAGTGGATAAAATATATCTTAATAGGTGATAGGGACTCAAATTGCACCGTTTTCATGGAATGACTCAGCTAAGTTAGGCTACCTGATCAACTCGCGCTGCTCTAAAAGCATACAAAAGCCTGGAGGGTTACACATGGACGCAGTCTGGCTTTGTGATGAACGTCCAGCTGTGGAATCTACCAGCAAAAACCTGCTGTATCCTCACTAGAGGGGTAAGTGTCGTATCATCCCAGTTAATGCAGTGTAGCATGGCTAACATTAGCTCGTAGCTGTCCGGGGTGCTATCGGGGTGCCGGCCGGGGGTTCCAGGGTGCCATTCCGAAGGGCCGCCACTCCGAACGTTTACTTTAATTTGTCGGAATGCCGACCCTTAATTATTTATGGGAAAAGGGTGCCATTACGAACCTGAAAGAAAGGGTGCCATTCCGAACCTGAAAAAATCTTGAATGGTTTACGGCACGCAGTAACCAAACCAAATTGCAGTGGTAGCGTAGTGGTCAGAGCGTCTGCTTTTGACGCGGTGGATCAGGGTTCGACTCCCGGGGGAAATACATATTAACTGCGATTTTATTGGCCTCTACCTAACCTTTTTACTAAACTTAACCAACTCCTTTCTACATTGCCTAAACCTAACCAAAGCACAGAGCAAGGACATTTATTTTCAGCAGGAGTGCCGCGGCTGCATCAGACCATGGATGTAATGCATCAGACTCGCACCTGGGTGAAACTTTGGAGGCGGAGGGGGAGGGGGAGGGGCCGGTCGGGCGCTGTCCCCGCGGCGTGTCGTGTCAAGCCGGGCAGGAAGTCAAACCACGAGAGAATCCGGTCAATTTTCAAAATAAAACACATTCGGAACGGCGGCCCCTCGGGAAGTTCGAAATGACGGACCTTCGGGAATTTTCGGACTGGCAGACCGTCGGAATGGCGGTCCTTCGGAATGGCGGTCGCCCATACCGGCCGGGAGCTCTCCCCGGTGCTGATCAGCCCGCGGCGGATGCGGCGGTGCGCTGCGACCGGCTCTGGGTCAGCTTGGAAAGGGAGGCGAAGGAGACTCACATCTTGTATGTGTTTGCCTCTTTCTTTTCTTTTTGTCACCGTCTTTCCTGCTTGTGTCATTTTGTGGAGCACAAAGAGCATAAAGCCGGCTTTTGTATGCTTGTAGAATAGTTGATCAGCTGTGTCCAGATACTGCAGGTCTAGGACGTCCTGTTCGGCGAAAATATTTTTGAAAAGCACCCCGGGGGCATTATAAGGGTCGGTAATATTTAATCCATTTAGTTTTTTTTATATTAAGTCCAATGTGTTGGAATTAAAGTGAGATCATGTGAACTCAGACGGCTTCGGCGCTTACAGTCAATGCTTCGGAGCTGGTCAGTTTCCTGCCAAAATGGCCGCTCGAACGCCGGAGGTCACGTGGGGTCCGGAGCTCCTATACAGTATAACAGCACTGCGACTTTTTACGGACGTTATCACTCCGCTGTTCAGCAGTGGACAGGAGCTAAGTCAGAGCCACGCTCCCCATACAGGAGCTGCTCCATCTCTCTGCTGCTACTACAGTTAGAAACGGACCTGAACATTAAAACCTGGACCTGACCTGGTCCGTCTAATTGGAGATAAATCTCTACTAAACCCGGCTGGAAAAAAATCGCCGCGGGGGCAACTACGTTTTGACGGTGATGTGTTTTGATATTAGCGTTAGCTGTTGTTAGCCACGTAGCTCAGCTACTTAGCTTCAGCTGTGTTTATATTGATTACATAGCAGATGAACAAATGTAATACGGTATCGATAACGTCTCTGTGTGTCTTCACGCTGGTCCTGTTGCTCCGGTGTTAATCAGACACGGGCTCAGAACCAGAACCAGCACTGGAAGCAGCTCGGTGGAAAAGCTTGTAGCTAGTAGCCAGCTAGTAGGAAATGTTTATGTGTTGCCTGGCAACAGCCTTGTCTCCCTTCCAGTTGAGGAACTATTTCTGTTGGTGGAGCCAAATAAATGATTAAATAAACCAACAAATCATAATCTCTTGTAGTTTATTACTGTTCTAAAATGCGCTCGTAGCACTGTTGTATAAAAGCAATACCACACGAGAGGGAGTGCTGTTGTACTGTATATCAGCACGGTGTGATTATCTGCGGCCTCGTGCCTACGACCGAATCACAGCCGTGCTGATACAACAGCACTCCCTCTCGTGTGATATTGCTTAAATAACTGTCATGTGCTGAATCCCTCCGCCTCTTTCACACATCGCTGAGAGTCAAACAGCTTATAGGCGGAGGGATGTAGCAAGTCGCACTGCCGGCCTGCACAAAGGAATACTGAGTGAGATGGTTAGTTCCGATCAGCTGATGCACTGTAAGCAATTTGTGTGTGCGGAATAAGTCCAGCAATATGTTTTTTGGGAGAAGCCATGATAAGCCATGGCACTTACTGACATTTTAAGTTTTTTCTTTTCAAGTTGTCCTGTCACAGCTTTCTTTTATAATTTGACACACCAATTATTCAAATATTCAAAACTAATTTAGAATTTTTAATAAAAGGAAACAGGAAACATATGTGAAGTTTGAACATTATTTTAAGGTTGAAAAACTACTAAATCTGTACGTAGGGGAGACCGGGGTTGGTTGGCTACAGGGGTTGGTTGGCACACCCCTGTTTTCTGGCCTCCTGTTGGTCACAGACTCACAAATGTGACATCAAAATGATCATCTTTTTGAGCTGCACTTATCTAGTTTGTTAAAACATCTGAAAATGACTCACTTTTTTGCTGAGGGCAAAATATCTGTTTTTTAGTACCAAAAGTAAAAAATTGCCCCCCACACTTAAAGTGTTATAAAATTGCTTTGGATAAAGATATTGGAAATGTGTTACTTCCAGTTTGTAGAGATAGGAGTCAGCTTCAATTTGATATGAAACTTGAAAGTCTTTGATGAGTGATGTTAACTGGGCAACATCATATATTCACAAAAGTGGGTTTGTTTTGGTCGGGGTTGGTTGGCACACTCATGTCGGGGTTGGTTGGCACACACAAACCAACCCCAACATGCAGTATACATATATTAAATGTGATTAAACATAATTTCATACAATTCAGTGCACTGAGTGCAAGAAATGGGCACGTGATTTATGCAGTGAAATGGGCCGCAAAGCCTACATATGCCAATACTGTAATTCCAGTTATTCTATATAGGCCTTAATGTAAATAATCTGCATCCACCCCACACAGCAAATCTAAAACACAGTGAGATGGAAATAAATGATAATACAAAGAGGTGATATGCTATACTTAAGAATAAATTATATGTTCATTGAATATTTTCTCTTTAAAAAAAAAAAAAAAGCTCAAATCATTTACTGTTTAATGTTCTGTGTACGTGTTATCTTGTTCGTGGCCTTAAATGCCCTGTTTTAGTGTTATACATGCAAATATATGCATGCATATACATGCTATCTTCTTGAATTTGAATATATTATAATTAAATTTCCAATTTATTATTATATTGGTTGCTTCATCCATTCATTTTTACATTGTGCCAACCAACCCCATGAAGTGTGCCAACCAACCCCGTGTTGGGGCTGGTTGGCACAAGTGCGCAGTATGATTTTATTCATAAATAAATAGATTTTAGAATATAACTGTGGACATTGAAATGTGTTTAGTTAAAGCTGACACCTTAACCTTTAATTTAATGCTGGTTTGAATATTCTCACATAAATGATGCCAGAGTGCTATGGCAAAGAGTGAAAAGTGTGCCAACCAACCCCGGTCTCCCCTACCCACGGTTAATAAATGAAGCCCCAGGTCAAACCCTAGGACCGGACTGTAAAAGCATAGCTTTGAATTGTTGTATCACTGCTATCAACAAATACCCTGCAGCAAATAGCTGTACTAATAGCATCCTGCCTACTGTCAGCTGGTTTTATCTGTTGCTCTCTCTGTGCTCACACATCTATTCAGTCTCAATGACATGTTTTTCTTCTGTTGTCAGACGAAGGAACACTAATGAAATGACAAAGACTACATGTTAACTTAAGTCATTTCCAACCTGCTAACATCTTGATAATATAAATGTTACATCAGTTTCCCTGGGATCGCTCTGTTTTTCCCCAGAAAATTAATATTCTTTCCTGGGACATGAATTGTCTGGGTTTTTGTGACGGAGAACTGAATTAGAATTTCCAATAAAACCTCATTTCTTTTTCTACCACATCCATGACCCACTGTGAATTCAGTCAAAGAAAGCACCTGGAACCAATTGTATTAGCATTTGTATTGGTCCAATGGATAAGTGGTTATGGATACATAACATGTAATTATACTGAACTCTAAGCAACTAGTTTGATGCCCAGCAGTACTCTCATGTTCAAAATAAAGTTCAAGTTTATTTTGTTTGTGTGGTGAAATGGAGGATTGATGGACCTTATAGAAATAAGGAGCGGGCCAAGGGCACTATCCCCAGGGATGAAGGATCATTATGCTCTTTCACTCCTGGAAGAGAGGGGGTGTGGCCAGCCAGGGCCCAGTTGTTCAAAAGGTGTAATCTGGATCAAAATTATTTGGATTTTGTAATCCCTTGTTTTGCCATACAGGATCACATACTCTGTATTACTGTTTTCCCAGTTGTTTAAAGGATCCATCACCTGAAAATCCATTTTGTTCAGGTTATTGCATGCATAACTCAATCTTCTCTGTCACTATAGCTGACATGTTTTCCAGGCAAAGAACTTCACTCTTGCCTCCTCCCCCATGAATTCACCAGAGGGGTATTGCACAAAACCTAGATAAGGGATTAAGCCGGGATATGTTGGTTATCCTGGCTTAATTTGGCCTCAAGTCGGTTGCATGAAAGCAGCTCAAATCTATCCTGGTCAAGTTACCATGGTGATTCATTCTCTGCAGCTAGCCTGCTCCAGACCAGGCTAACAGCCAGGCTTAGTTGATTCTGTTGTCTTTATCTGTGAAGTCAGCAGTCACTCTCATAGGCGGCCTTACCTATGTTTCAACCGTTTCAATTGAAACGGGCCCCAGCCACCAGGGGGGCCCCCAGCTGCCAGCCACCAAGTAAAAGACAGAACAATAATTCATAGGTTTCACCTTATCATACACACACACACACAGGCCTACATCCACCACACACACAAACAGCTCTGTCCACCGTGCGGTCACACACTCGACCCCTGATCCGCTCTACAACGACTGATGCGCGTATAATGCCACACCGCAACAGTAGCCTACTAATCGCTCCTAATTAATAATACGGCAGGAAATATCAATAACAACGTAGGCTTACCTTTGAAAACGCCCGCAAACTATCAATAGACCCTCGTTTTCCTTCTCCCAGTTTTATTCATTTTCTCTTAGCGTTTCTAATGTCCTTTTGTTTTTCCTGCTTTCCTCCTGACGTGCGCCCATTTGCGTAACCTGATGATTGACGTCTGTCAATCACTTTCCTCCTCTTTTCTTTTTTTCCTCGGGTTAAAATGCCTCCAAACAGGCGATCTATGTGTACGTCCTAACTTAACAGAGAAATAAAACACAGCGAGAGCACAACTAAAATGTGATATTATTCGCAGCTTTCCTCCAGTGGCTGCTCCAACACCGCAGCACCGACAGGATCAGCGCCTGTAGACGTCTGTCTGTCCGCATGTCTCGTCCTTTCCTTGTCGTGGTGCTGAAATAACGCGGAGCACTTTGCTCTCATTACTTTTGTTGCCAATTTAAATTCAGAATATTGTTAAAGCCTGTAGTTTTTGACTGTGTTAAGATTCCTGTTCATGTCTGAAAATGTACATAATGATTTTGCTAAGTCCTGGTTTCTTGCCCTGATAGTGCGTACCTGGGATGCATGGATAGTGCGTTTACTGCGTCCTTTCAGGGTTTAAAGCATCAGCGACACATGGGCACATAGCTGGCAAATAAATTTATGTTTAGGGTAGGGCCTCATATGAAATATTGAAACGGGCCCCCAGATGTCTAAGGCCGCCACTGGTCACTCTGATCAGAAATCAACGTGTTTCAGACAGTTATTCCATGTCCTTATGTTCATATTGGCCTGATTTATAAACAAACAAAATACATTTACAAATCTGTGTCCATCTATGATATTTTATGACCACTAGTAGCTATATATTACTGGCTTCTCATAAAAAGCAATGTAGCAAAAATGGCATATAGATTTATTTTTCTATTTTTTAAAATAAAATGTTAATATATTGGCCTAAATATTGGTTGAGGTAAGAAAATGAGAATAAAATTGAGTGACTGTGAGCAACCACCTTCCAAATAATTTATACACCTCATGTGAACATTGTTATCAGCAATTTATTGAAGCAGCAGACTGCATAATGTTTTTATATTTACCGGTAATTCATTTTCACCTGTTGAACTTTTGGTCACTTTTGCTGTATAAACTTGTATTACTTGTTATGTACTTAAGATTATAAGGAATTTGGACAATGAATCAACTTCCACTGCTCATCATTTAGGCAAAGTGCACAACTGTTCATTTGTGAAAGGAACTTGAGTTGTGATTATAGTTTTGGATTATTCAATCAGTCCACAGTTGTCCGCTGCGCTCTCTCTGAGCTTTATGACAGCGGTGCTTTTTTTTTTTTTTTAAGAGGTGAGTCACCTGACGTCAGCACTAAGTTCCTGTTGATTGGAGGAAAGTGGCCACACCCGTCCTCTCATCAGTGAATCTGTGATCAATGTCTGTGGTCTACTGACGAGAGAATTAGTTCCACCTGGCTTGACAAAGCCGCTGCTCCTCAGCCTGGCTCGGCGTTAGTGCAACCAATTAAGCCAAGATGCTCCGACCAGACTAGGTCAAGCCGCGCTTGCTCAGTTATCCTGGATTTCTTTATTCTACTTTTGTGCAATAGCCCCCTGGAGAGGAAAAAAAACGTGATTCCTAATTAGGCTTCTTGTTGACATCAGTAAGAAGCTGAGGAGGGGCCAGGGGGGAAAACCACCCCCACGCCGTACGCAGCAACTGGCAGCGGTAGCCGTGAAACAGGCAAAATGCTGTTTTATTTCCTGCTGTAGCGCTGTTATTACGTCACTTTATTAAGTTTTAATATGTTTTCATGCAAGAAAGTCACAGTTTTGAGTCCTAATCTGTGGTCAATTTATCCAACTGACGTCTGTTTGGAAGTTTGTTTTGGGAGATGTGGGTACACAAATAGGGCTAAATCAAGGTGAATGTTGCTTCTCAAAAATGTGCATTTAAGACCCCTTCAACACCTGAAACAGATACAAATACCAGGTGATTGATCCTTTAATGCAAAGTTGGGGGGGGCGGAGTTTAGCTCAGTTGGTAGAGCACCCGCCCCATGTGTTGAGGCTATAGTCCTCGCTGCAGGCGGCCCCGGTTCGAGTCCCGCGTCGGACGGCCCTATCCTGCATGCATAGACTGTAAAAAGAATGGACGTAGCGTCCGTGACGTCACCCATTGGTTTTGGGGAGTCGTTTTTGTGACTCAAATATGGCGGCCTGAACAGCGCCATGTTGGATTGGCCGGCCGAGAACCCGCCCACTGGCCTCGAAGCAGCTGTCCAGGGAGCTGCTCGGACCTGTCACTCAACGTTTCCGCGCCCTAATTGGCCAGAATTTTAACCTAATAACAGTAAAACGGTAGAGTTAAAAAAAAATTCACCCCCCTCAGAGTGTGTGCGGGGGTAGAAACTATCGATTGAGACGAAAAAACGTTCTGACACCAGGCTTTTAACATGTTTACTGAGGATGTAAAGTCGGCGATTTTAACATGGGGGTCTATGGGGAATGCTCCCTTCTGACACCAGCCCCCAGAGGAATTCGAGGGGATTGCAGTTTTTTGAACGCGGAAGTGAGCTTCACTTCTCAGACCGACAACTGCCCCCTTGCCTGCATGTCATTCCCCCCATCTCTGCCTCCCATTTCCTGTCACACTCTCAACTGTCCTATCAAATAAAGGCATGAAAAGCCAAAAAAAAAAAATACACTACTTAATGCAAAGTTGGGTTGGATCAGTCTGATACACATACAAACCTTTCAAGATGACCAAATCCAGATAATAAGTGCTCTAAATGGGACACACACTGAAGGCTATTAGGTAGATAAAACAAACAAAGAAAAACTGGTAGAATGGCATGTGGTCACTCAAAGTGTGTTTATTTTAAAATGGGGCGTATGTATGTACTGTTTTTGTGCTGTCTTTTAAAGGTGTACAGAAATGGCTGTTTGTCCTGTTTGTCGCGCCGAGTTGTCACGAGCTGCAACACAAGTTTACCCGAGTAAGGAAAACAAATTTGATTGGTCGTTATCGAGCGGGTGGGATATTCAAAGCTTGGGGCGAGACCGAGCTCCGTGTGTGTGTGTGTGTCTCAGACGTTTGAATGACGGATTACGGAGCCGATATCAGTGGCTGGTGAATCGTGTACAGGCTGACGTATAATCCGTGCGCCTGCATTATCCAATGCAAAAAAAAAAAGTTTCATCCTGGATTTACTCATTTTGCACAAAGTTTGGCCTATTGTCTGATAGATGAGTTATTACACTAATTTTATGACCCAGAGTGGGCTTAAATTCAATTTTCTTTTCTGTACAGCTTTAAACATCCAGACCTTATCTGGAAAAAGTAAATATACAGTACATTACTCAAATACATTGAACACATACACTACACATACATTGAATATTTTTCCATGTGTTTTTATAATTCTAATTTCAAAATACAAATTTCTTTCATTTTCCAATAGTTGGGGAAAAGTTATTCATTGTAGAATAGTCAAAGGTTAACTTGTCAGGATCTGCGTCCCCGTTGTGTCCCAGTGTCTTGTCTGTTCCCTTGTTTAGTTTATTTCCTGTTTTATTTTGAAGTTCTGTGTTTCCCTGTGTCCGTTCCCTGTTGTGTTCCTGTTTCCTGTTCTATTTTAAAGTCTTTAGGTGCGTTCGAGATGAGCCAGGCGTGCGCAGAATCGATCGCCGGTGACCAGCGCACAATGCATGCCGGTTAGATTTGTGTCCGACTTGATCCCGACTTGCTCTGACGTCATGCACGCGCCTGCAACGATAACCTCACGAGATCAAGGCGGCCGCAGTTTTTAGAGCCAGGCGCCGCAGTTGCTCTCCACCGACTGCTACCGCCTGCAAGCCTCAGGGCATGATGGGAAACGCACCGGATCATGAGCTGATTGGCTCTTAGTTAGGACTGCAAACACTACGTGTTGTTGTATAATGCTAGATTATATGAATTTCATGTTGTAGGCCTATACTGCTTAAAAAAATATTCACACTGAATCAAACTTATATCCTGAGAAATATATTGGTTATTTATTGGACAATTGCAGTACAGCATAAGAAATATATACTTTGGTGACTTCCTGTTTGTATTGACGGCGGCTGGAAACTGTCCGACTTGACTGCAGCTTTCTGTCACCACCCCCTGCTGCTGCCGCCTGCTCTCGCCGACCGACCAGGCGAGGCGCAGTTAATCTCGAACGAGCCTTGTGTCTTACTCCTGTCTTCCTGTTAAGTTTCCCGCCTGTTTGATTACCTGATATGTTTCACCTGTCTTGATTGCACCACCTGTGTTTTCCCTTGTGTGTTTAGCCTCATCGTCTCCCTTTGTCATTAGGGTCCGGGCAGCGCAGCTGCCAGGACACTATTGTATTCCTAGGAATTCTTCTTCTTCTTCTTTCTTTCTTTCTTCTTCTTCCAAGGAAGTCATACTTCCCATGGGCGAAAACTCACCAAACTTTGCACAAAGGTTCAGTCCCATGCCAGATTCACTCAACTCCAAGGACATGTGCCCCCCCCTCCCAGGGGGGGCACAATAAGCGTTTAAATTTAAAATTTTTAAAAATTCCTACCAAACCAACGGTAGATGCTACAGTGTTGAAACTTCACCACAATGTCGCCTCAATACTGCTGAAACTTTTGTCAACTTAAACTTATTACAAATTATGAAGTCCATCACTCTGTTTTTTTCAATAACTGTAAAACTTTTAAAATGTATCTCCTCCCACAATTTTTGCTCAATTGACACCAAACTTGCTACAGAGCATCTCCAGACCGTCCTCCACAAAACTTGTTTCTCGGATTTTTGATTAAGCAAAAATTGAGCCTACAGTGCATGAAAACGTTTGACTGTAAACAGTACTATAAACATATACCATCAAATTCTTGCTAAATACATTTTCAAACTTCCTGAAAAAAAATGAGAATATTCTGGAGTCATGGTTGATGAAGTTTGGCAAATATCAGAATTTTAATTCAAAAACTGAATTTTCTAGAACATTTTGAATTCTGCTCTCATGGGAACAACTGCAGTCAATGTGAGACTGGAATTTATAAACATCATATTTTCTCTTATGAAGCAAAACACTTATCATTAAAAACAAATCACCAACATTTCCATGCTGTCAAGATGCAATTTATGTATTATCAGATTTTTGTTTAGATGACTGAATTATTGACATTTTGACCATTTCATCACAACAGCTGCCCGGGCACTGGCTCACCTGAGTGGATAAATGAAGCTACACAGCAGGTCTCAGTACCAGCCAATTAGCTCAGTGAGTTAGGAGCTGGTTCTCGGTGTCAGAGATTGTGAGTTCGAGACCCAGCGAGGGAGAAGATGATGATGGTGACAGTTTGAAATGGCAGATGTCCTCAAGCTATTTTGCTGTCTAAATGCAATTTATGTATTAACAGATTTTTGTTTAGATAACAGAAATCTGCGTCCACAACAGCTGCCCGGACACTGACTCCCTGAGTCTATTTGAGAAGACACACACCATGTCTCACTTCCAGATAATTAGCTCACTGAGTTAAGCGCTGGTTCTTGGTGTCAGAGGTTGTGAGTTCAAGACCCAGCCAGGATGATGATGATGACAAATCAAAATGTCAAATGTCCTCAACACGAAACACAAGACAATTGTCCTAATGGTGGCATCACAGCAAGCTTCTAAATTTAAAAATCCAAATAGCTTGGACTGGACCATCTGCGAAGGCTCCTAACATCTTAGGCTCATAGTAGATGTTTGACAAATACATATCATTATTTTACCTCAAAAACTGATTTTTCTTTTTCTGCCTACAAGACAGTGAATGGCTTACTCAATTTGTGAAGCCACTGTTGAACTGCCACTTGTCAATTAGCTCAGTGCGATAGACAACGGTCTTTGGTTCCAGAGGTTGTGGGTTCAATCCTCAACTGATGCAAATTGGACATTATAAGGACAACTGTCTTGTCTTCCTATTCTCCTGTTTGTTGCTCAGAATTGCCTAAATATGCCCAAAAGTAGCCCGGACCCGACCCATCGCTGCGCAGCAGCTATAATGTTCATCCTAGGAATTCTTCTTCTTTCTTTCTTTCTTTCTTCTTCCAAGGAAGTCATACTTCCCATGGGCGAAAACTCACCAAACTTCACAGAAACATCCGACCCCATGCCAGATTCACTTAACTCCAAGGACATGTGCCCCCCCCTCCTAGGGGGGGCACAATAAGCGTTTAAATTTAAAAACTTTAAAAATTCCTACCAAACCAACGGTAGATGCTACAGTGTTGAAACTTCACCACAATGTAGCCTCAATACTGCTGAAACTTTTGTCCACTTAAACTCATTACAAATTATGAAGTCCATCACTCTGTTTTTTTCAATAACTGTAAAACTTTTAAAATGTATCTCCTCCCACAATTTTTGCTCAATTGTCACCAAACTTGCTACAGAGCATCTCCAGACTGTCCTCCACAAAACTTGTTTCTCGGATTTTTGATTAAGCAAAAATTGAGCCTACAGTGCATGAAAACGTTTGACTGTAAACACTACTGTAAACATATACCATCAAATTCTTGCTAAATACATTTTCAAACTTCCTGAAAAAAAATTAGAATATTCTGGAGTCATGGTTAATGAAGTTTGGCAAATATCAGAATTTTAATTCAAAAACTGAATTTTTGAGAACATTTTGAATTCTGCTCTCATGGGAACAACTGCAGCCAATGTGAGTGTGGAATTTTTAAACATCAGATTTTCTCTTATGAAGCAAAACACTTATCATTAAAAACAAATCACCAACATTTTCATGCTGTCAAGATGCAATTTATGTATTATCAGATTTTTGTTTAGATGACTGAATTTCTGAAATTTTGACCATTTCATCACAACAGCTGCCCGGGCACTGACTCACCTGAGTGGATAAATGAAGCTACACAGCAGATCTCACTACCAGCCAATTAGCTCAGCGAGTTAAGAGCTGGTTCTTGGTGTCAGAGGTTGTGGGTTCGAGACCCAGCAAGGGTGATGATGATGATGATGATGACAGATCAAAATGTCACATGTCCTCAAGCTGTTTTGCTGTCTAAATGCAATTTATGTATTAACAGATTTTTGTTTAGATAACATAATTTCTGACTTTTTGACCATTTTTGAAATCTGCCTTTACAACAGCTGCCCGGGCACTGGCTCACCTGAGTGGATAAATGAAGCTACACAGCAGGTCTCACTACAAGCCAATTAGCTCAGCCAGTTAGGAGCTGGTTCTTGGTGTCAGAGGCTGTGGGTTCGAGTCCCAGCAAGGGTGATGATGATGATGATGACAGATCAAAATGTCAGTTGTCCTCAACACGAAACACAAGACAATTGTCCTAATGGTGGCACCACAGCAAGCTTCTAATTTTAAAAATCCAAATAGCTTGGACTGGACTATGTGCGAAGGCTCCTAACATCTTAGAGTCACAGTAGATGTTTAACAAATACATATCATTACCTCAAAAACTGATTTTTCTTTTTACTGTGGTTTCAAATCTGCCTACACGACAGTGAATGGCTTACTCAATTTGTGAAGCCACTGTTGAACTGCCACTTGTCAATTAGCTCAGTGCGATAGACAACGGTCTTTGGTTCCCGAGGTTGTGGGTTCAATCCTCAACTGGTCCAAATTGGACATTATAAGGACAACTGTCTTGTCTTCCTATTCTCCTGTTTGTTGCTCAGAATTGCCTAAATTTGCCCAAAAGTAGCCCGGACCCGACCCATCGCTGCGCAGCAGCTATAATTAGTGTGACTGCTGAAGCAGTCACACTATTGTTCTTCTGTTTGGCCATTTTCTTCCGCCTTTTTACGGTCTTCTTCTAGTCCTTCATACTTTGTGCTATTTCAACAATTCATATATCAAAACGTGCAGCTTTTTTTGAACTTTATCGGCATTACTTTTCTCTTTTTAACTATTTATACTTTTTAAAATATTTAACTTTTTCACAAAAAATCTCACATTCATCAAAGTCTCAACCTCTCTTCTTGACAACTCCACTGTAGTGTAGGGGGTAGGGTAACTGCCTACCAACCCTAAGGTCACTGGTTCGAATCCAAGGGAAGAACTCTTGTTATGTTATGTTGAATTCTGCTCTCCTCCCCCGCCTTCAATTGGTTACAGGTGTTTGTTATCTCCTTGATTACTCATACCAGTTTGCAGCACATCATCACATTACAATGAACTAGAAAAAGCATTTCCAAGAATGGAAATGGTGTGACTGCTGATAGCAACTGAACGCTGTTGCAACGCTGTTGAATTAGCAAATAGTGCAAGCAGTGATCACCATACAAATGTTTGACCAAGGTTGGAATCGAACCCACAACCTCATGGTCATTAGACTTCCACTCTGCCTCTAGGCCACGGTGCACACACGGTTGCAGAGACTGTTGTCTGTTAATGATCTGCACACTGTCAACATCAAGAAAGCTTGAGAGTCAAGCTTGAATGACTTAGAATGAAAATTTCTGTGAATTTCAGGCTGAGAGCAGCAGTTTCAACATGAAGCAAGTTATCAGAAGTCAACAGAGGACGACTGGGAAAATAATTCACTATAATTGTTGTTGAGGCAAGATTTGAACCAGCAACCTTCAGGTCTCCAGACCAGCAAGCTAACCACTAGGCTACAGACAGAGACAGTATGTGAGGGGTAAAGAAAACCTTTGATAAGAGGATCACTGGCTTCTGCTTAAAAAAAAAAGTAAGGAATCGAACCCATGACCTCATGATCAATAAACCTTTACTCTGCCACTTCGCCACAGAGAGCACAGATATAAGCATGTTGCCATTGTAATGTGATGATGTGCTGCAAACGGTGGCAGAAGCAATTAATGCGTCTCTTAACAAACACCTGTAACCAACTGGACTACAGACAGAGTTGTGGAGAACTCTCAGCATTGGGCTGAATGAGAGCAGATAGCTCCCTGGCTGCATTTAAAAAATATTTTAAATTATTATCTAAGTCTCTTTGCATTTTTGACCAGAATTTTAGCCAGAAGACAAGTGTGGCTACAAAACTGGAGAAAATAATTTGTCTAGAGTTTAATTTGCAGAAAAAGTTAAATATTTTAAAAAGTATAAATAGTTAAAAAGAGAAAAGTAACGCCGATAAAGTTCAAAAAAAGCTGCACGTTTTGATATATGAATTGTTGAAATAGCACAACACCTAACACACTAACCATATGGCCACAGAGAACCTGAGTTACAATGAGCTTTATACTATGAGGAATCAAAGACTGTCCAATGACAGCTGAATAATTGGAATCAAAAGTCAAGCAATGATGTGAAATGACTGAGGCAGGAATCGAACCCGTGACCATATGATCACTAAACCTTTACTCTGCCACTCGGCTACAGAGAGTACACTGCTTTCAAGACTGTTGTCATTCATTGTAATGTGATGATGTGCTGCAAACTGGTACGAGTAATCAAGGAGATAACAAACACCTGTAACCAATTGAAGGCGGGGGAGGAGAGCAGAATTCAACATAACATAACAAGAATTCTTCCCTTGGATTCGAACCAGTGACTTTAGGGTTGGCAGGCAGTTACCCTAACCCTTACACTACAGAGGAGTTGTCAAGAAGAGAGGTTGAGACTTTGATGAATGTGAGATTTTTCAATGATGCTTAAAACAAAAATAAATTAATATAAATTAGCCACACCAAGTGAGAAGAGGACTTTTTTGTGACCTGTGACTATTTTTTGGTGAATTAAAATGAATTAAAAAGCACTTAACAGCAAGTTACAAAGTTGAGCTCCTTCTCCTGCTGATGTGAAAAAAATGCATTGAGCTTAATGAGAGCAGAGAGCTCCCTGGTTGCATTTAAAAAATATTTTAAATTATTATCTAAGTCTCTTTGCATTTTTGACCAGAATTTTAGCCAGAAGACAAGTGTGGCTACAAAACTGGAGAAAATAATTTGTCTAGAGTTTAATTTGTGGCCATGCTGACAGTTTAGCCAGAAAAACTCTAGAATGTTTTTTTGCCTCTCTCCACTCTGACACCACTCTGGCTCTGCTCGTTAGACGCAATACACACACATTATAAAGCTGAAAAAAATCAGAAAAAGTTAAATATTTGAAAAAGTATAAATAGTTAAAAAGAGAAAAGTAATGCCGATAAAGTTCAAAAGAAGCTGCACGTTTTGATATATGAATTGTTGAAATAGCACAAAGTATGAAGGACTAGAAGAAGACCGTAAAAAGGCGGAAGAAAATGGCCAAACAGAAGAACAATAGTGTGACTGCTTCAGCAGTCACACTAATGACAACAGTCTTGTAAGCAGTGTGCTCTCTGTAGCCGAGTGGCAGAGTAAAGGTTTAGTGATTATATGGTCATGGGTTCGATTCCTGCCTCAGTCATTTCACATCATTGCTTGACTTTTGATTCCAATTATTCAGCTGTCATTGGACAGTCTTTGATTCCTCATAGTATAAAGCTCATTGTAACTCAGGTTCTCTGTGGCCATATGGTTAGTGTGTTAGGTGTTGTGCTATTTCAACAATTCATATATCAAAACGTGCAGCTTTTTTTGAACTTTATCGGCATTACTTTTCTCTTTTTAACTATTTATACTTTTTCAAATATTTAACTTTTTCTGCAAATTAAACTCTAGACAAATTATTTTCTCCAGTTTTGTAGCCACACTTGTCTTCTGGCTAAAATTCTGGTCAAAAATGCAAAGAGACTTAGATAATAATTTTAAATATTTTTTAAATGCAGCCAGGGAGCTCTCTGCTCTCATTCAGCCCAATGCTGAGAATTCTCCACAACTCTGTCTGAAACATGCTTATGTCTGTGCTCTCTGTGGCGAAGTGGCAGAGTAAAGGTTTATTGATCATGAGGTCATGGGTTCGATTCCTTACTTTTTTTTTTAAGCAGAAGCCAGTGATCCTCTTATCAAAGGTTTTCTTTACCCCTCACACACTGTCTCTGTCTGTAGCCTAGTGGTTAGCTTGCTGGTCTAGAGACCTGAAGGTTGCTGGTTCAATTCTTGCCTCAACAACAATTATAGTGAATTATTTTCCCAGTTGTCCTCTGTTGACTTCTGATAACTTGCTTCATGTTGAAACTGCTGCTCTCAGCCTGAAATTCACAGAAATTTTCATTCTAAGTCATTCAAGCTTGACTCTCAAGCTTTCTTGATGTTGACAGTGTGCAGATCATTAACAGACAACAGTCTCTGCAACTGTGTGTCCACCGTGGCCTAGAGGCAGAGTGGAAGTCTAATGACCATGAGGTTGTGGGTTCAATTCCGACCTTGGTCAAACATTTGTATGGTGATCACTGCTTGCACTATTTGCTAATTCTGCAACAGCGTTCAGTTGCTATCAGCAGTCACACCATTTCCATTCTTGGAAATGCTTTTTCTAGTTAGGGTCCGGGCAGCTAAGCTGCCGGGACACTATTGTATTCCTAGGAATTCTTCTTCTTTCTTTCTTTCTTTCTTTCTTCTTCCAAGGAAGTCATACTTCCCATGGGCGAAAACTCACCAAACTTTGCACAAAGGTTCAGTCCCATGCCAGATTCACTCAACTCCAAGGACATGTGCCCCCCCCTCCTAGGGGGGGCACAATAAGCGTTTAAATTTAAAAACTTTAAAAATTCCTACCAAACCAACGGTAGATGCTACAGTGTTGAAACTTCACCACAATGTAGCCTCAATACTGCTGAAACTTTTGTCCACTTAAACTTATTACAAATTATGAAGTCCATCACTCTGTTTTTTTCAATAACTGTAAAACTTTTAAAATGTATCTCCTCCCACAATTTTTGCTCAATTGTCACCAAACTTGCTACAGAGCATCTCCAGACCGTCCTCCACAAAACTTGTTTCTCGGATTTTTGATTAAGCAAAAATTGAGCCTACAGTGCATGAAAACGTTTGACTGTAAACAGTACTGTAAACATATACCATCAAATTCTTGCTAAATACATTTTCAAACTTCCTGAAAAAAAATGAGAATATTCTGGAGTCATGGTTGATGAAGTTTAGCAAATATCAGAATTTTAATTCAAAAACTGAATTTTTGAGAACATTTTGAATTCTGCTCTCATGGGAACAACTGCAGCCAATGTGAGAGTGGAATTTATAAACATCATATTTTCTCTTATGAAGCAAAACACTTATCATTAAAAACAAATCACCAACATTTCCATGCTGTCAAGATGCAATTTATGTATTATCAGATTTTTGTTTAGATGACTGAATTTCTGACTTTTGGCCATTTCATCACAACAGCTGCCCGGGCACTGGCTCACCTGAGTGGATAAATGAAGCTACACAGCAGGTCTCACTACCAGTTAATTAGCTCAGCGAGTTAGGAGCTGGTTCTTGGTGTCAGAGATTGTGAGTTCGAGACCCAGCAAGGGTGATGTTGACAATGACAGATCAAAATGTCACATGTCCTCAAGCTGTTTTGCTGTCTAGATGCAATTTATGTATTAACAGATTTTTGTTTAGATAACAGAATTTCTGACTTTCTGAAATCTGCCTTGACAACAGCTGCCCGGGCACTGACTCACCTGAGTGGATAAATGAAGCTACACAGCAGGTCTCACTACCAGCTAATTAGCTCAGCGAGTTAAGAGTTGGTTCTTGGTGTCAGAGGCTGTGGGTTCGAGACCCAGCAAGGGTGATGATAATGATGATGACAGATCAAAATGTCAGTTGTCCTCAACACGAAACACAAGACAATTGTCCTAATGGTGGCATCACAGAAAAAAAAAAATCCAAATAGCTTGGACTGGACCATCTGCGAAGGCTCCTAACATGTTAGACTCATAGTAGATGTTTGACAAATACATATCATTATTTTACCTCAAAAACTGATTTTTCTTTTTACTGTGGTTTCAAATCTGCCTACACGACAGTGAATGGCTTACTCAATTTGTGAAGCCACTGTTGAACTGCCACATGTCAATTAGCTCAGTGCGATAGACAATGGTCTCTGGTTCCAGAGGTTGTGGGTTCAATCCTCAACTGATGCAAATTGAACATTATAAGGTCAACCGTCCTGTCTTCCTGTTCTCCTGTTTGTTGCTCAGAATTGCCTAAATTTGCCCAAAAGTAGCCCGGACCCGACCCATCGCTGCGCAGCAGCTATAATTCTTTCTTTCTTTCTTCTTCCAAGGAAGTCATACTTCCCATGGGCGAAAACTCACCAAACTTTGCACAAAGGTTCAGTCCCATGCCAGATTCACTCAACTCCAAGGACATGTGCCCCCCCCTCCTAGGGGGGGCACAATAAGCGTTTAAATGTAAAAACTTTAAAAATTCCTACCAAACCAACGGTAGATGCTACAGTGTTGAAACTTCACCACAATGTCGCCTCAATACTGCTGAAACTTTTGTCCACTTAAACTTATTACAAATTATGAAGTCCATCACTCTGTTTTTTTCAATAACTGTAAAACTTTTAAAATGTATCTCCTCCCACAATTTTTGCTCAATTGACACCAAACTTGCTACAGAGCATCTCCAGACCGTCCTCCACAAAACTTGTTTCTCGGATTTTTGATTAATCAAAAATTGAGCCTACAATGCATGAAAACGTTTGACTGTAAACAGTACTGTAAACATATACCATCAAATTCTTGATAAATACATTTTCAATCTTCCTGAAAAAAAATGACAATATTCTGGAGTCATGGTTGATGAAGTTTAGCAAATATCAGAATTTTAATTCAAAAACTGAATTTTCTAGAATATTTTGAATTCTGCTCTCATGGGAACAACTGCAATCAATGTGAGTGTGGAATTTATAAACATCATATTTTCTCTTATGAAGCAAAACACTTATCATTAAAAACAAATCACCAACATTTCCATGCTGTCAAGATGCAATTTATGTATTATCAGATTTTTGTTTAGATGACTGAATTATTGACATTTTGACCATTTCATCACAACAGCTGCCCGGGCACTGGCTCACCTGAGTGGATAAATGAAGCTACACAGCAGGTCTCACTACCAGCTAATTAGCTCAGTGGGTTAAGAGCTGGTTCTTGGTGTCAGAGATAGTGAGTTTGAGACCCAGCAAGGGTGATGATGACAGATCAAGATGTCACATGTCCTCAAGCTGTTTTGCTGTCTAAATGCAATTTATGTATTAACAGATTTTTGTTTAGATACTTTTTGAAATCTGCCTTGACAACAGCTGCCCGGGCACTGGCTCACCTGAGTGGATAAATGAAGCTACACAGCAGGTCTCACTACCAGCCAATTAGCTCAGCGAGTTAAGAGCTGGTTCTTGGTGTCAGAGATTGTGAGTTCGAGACCCAGCAAGGGAGATGATGACGATGATGATCCAAATAGCTGGGACTGGACCATGTGCGAAAGCTCTTAACATCTTAGGCTCATTGTAGATGTTTGACAAATACATATCATTATTTTACCTCAAAAACTGATTTTTCTTTTTACTGTGGTTTCAAATCTGCCTACACGACAGTGGATGGCTTACTCAATTTGTGAAGCCACTGTTGTATGCCACTTGTCAAGTAGCTCAGTGCGATAGGCAACAGTCTTTGGTTCCCAAGGTTGTGGGTTCAATCCTCAACTAATGCAAATTGAACATTATAAGGACAACTGTCCTGTCTTCCTATTCTCCTGTTTGTTGCTCAGAATTGCCTAAATTTGCCCAAAAGTAGCCCGGACCCGACCCATCGCTGCGCAGCAGCTATAATTGTCTGTGTTGTTTGCTCACTGTGTTCATGTGTTTCCCCGTGCAACTCGTGAGTGAATAAATCCTTTTTGTGCCACTGAACCCTGTATCCTTGCTGTCTGAATTCAGGTCCTGTTATTTCCCTCACCCTGACATAACTTATTTACTTCATCATTGTAATGGTTTAAAAATCAGGCGCAAAATATAAATAAATGTACAGTTTCAATTAATTAATTAATTAATTTTTTGGATCAAAGTTATCTGGAACCTACTAAAATGTATTTAACACAAACTGAGGGTTAGACCCAGAATAAAACCAAAATTGGATTATGTGATCCAATCCGATTAGATTACCTTTGAACAACGGGGCCCAGGGTTGGCGATGCCAGGGATCATCACCCAAAAAAAAGACACGCCACAACCGTTGGATGACGCATCTGAAGAAGACTGCAGAGATCAGAAACACATACATGTAAAAATGGAAGACTATAGTAAGCACCGCTGGAGGTCTAATGTGTTTTAACAGGATCCAACAGAGAGCCTCTGACACCATGTTAAAAATACACAGACAAAAAAACTCAAGTGAGTCTGACAATGAAGTAAAACTTGGATTCCCACTTAATGCCAAAAAGATGCCACTGACATGGATGGATGGGTACAATTTCTTTTTGCCCCTCGGGGACACAAAGTTCTTTGAATTGAATTGAATTTTGAAGGCATCAGTAACATCTGCTTTGGATAACCAAGCACCCTGACCAGCTTTATGCATTATCCACTTTTGTGTAATGAAGTGAGAACAGTATGGGAAGAATAAGAGTGATGCTCGTGATGGGGCCTGATCGAGGAGCAGATGAAACATAGCATAGTAAAATATTTTCTGAAACTGCTGTAAATTAGAGTAACAATTACAGACCTATTTCTCAAATTCTAGTTTCACCAAATATTGTACTGTAACTTGCATGTACCAAAACATCAGAGAAAGACCATAGGAATGCAGGGTCCAAACAAACTTTAATTCCAACAAAACAAAGACATTTCAAATAATGTGGCCACTAACTAAAACAGGACCTAACCCAGCTCAGATGTCAGAAGTGAACTGTTTTTCCAATAGCTTTATTTTCAGTTCTGTTTCCCTTTGGTGAAGCAGCATCAGCTTTATTTGTTCGTTGGCCAGTTCAATTTGTTTGACCGCTCTCTCTGTCTCCATTTTGAGGAGCCTTTCATAGGCATCCTCATCACAGGTGTAAGGAACACACACTCAGACGAGAGGTTGAGTGGTTCGTCATATGGCTCCCCAACACTGGCTGGCAAGATCCCATGGAGGGTGTGGGAACTCTCCCCTCCAAGGATGTTGCAGACAGCCTCTGAGAATTCACAACCTTCAAAAATGATAAAACATTTGTATTACACATTTCATATAAGACATGTAACTCATAGTGCTTCATAAAAGTGACATGAAATGAGTACATTCAACATTAATGTAACATAATCAGATATAAGTGCACTGTAAAAAAAAAAAAAAAAAGGAAAAGTATGACAAGTATGGGTTTTTGTTTTGCCTCTGCCTGGTCCTTGGTGGCTTTTTGTTTCAAGTTCTTCCACTGAAGTTTAACCTGCTCCACAGACCTTAGTTGGCCACTGCCAGTGGCATTTACTTGTGTTATTATAGCAGCCCAAATATCCGCTTTACTTTTTGCACAGGCGGCACTATCAATAGGCGTCACAGAAAATAAAATAAAATCATCACAAATAATAAAATGAAAAAATAACCTAATGTTTTTTTTTCATTGTTGTTTTTAAATTATATTTTAGAAAGAGGTGGGAAATACATTAAAACACACATTTTTAAAAGTATTATCTACTGTATGTCAATTGTTTATTTATTTTTTATTTCGGTGGTATTTCACTGGTTACCTGCGTCATTACGTAGGCTACACGGCGTAGCTACAACGTGCAGCGTAAAAGCTTACCCCTTTGCCTCGCTAGCTATGCTAGTCGGTTCCAGGGTGCCATTCCGAAGGGCCGCCACGCCGAACGTTTACTTTAATTTGTCGGAATGCCGACCCTTAACCCTTACATACTGTTCAAATTTGATACCTTCACAGTATGGTTCGGGTCAATTTTGACCCGGACCAAGAATTCCCTCATAGTAAGTGTCTATATTGAATTTTAAACTACAGATCTATTTAGAATGTTTAAATAGCCTATGACACATAAATTAATGTATGATTAAGTGTTAAAAAAAAATTCAGAGAGCAGGGAGAGTGCATTTTTTAAGTTTTACAACACTCGTTTTTGGAGAAAAACTTCTACTATTACACAGTATTACATCCTGTTCTACATAAGACAAAAACACATAAAAGCCACAATGATTTAAATATATTTCATTGAATTTTAAAATGGCATGAACATTGTGGAACTGTTGGAATTCATAATATGACCATGTTTAACCACTGCAACCATTACGTGCTATATGTTATAAGCTATATGCTATATCATAAGAAATCATAATTATCAATATTAATTCAACATTTACCACTTAGAACACAAAAACATTAAATAATAAAATGCTTATTATAAAAAAAATGCACTCTCCCTGCTTTATATATAATATGGTTTTCTTTGGCATTGTCTTCCTGCTCTGGCACATCCTCCACCAAATCACTATCAACCTCTTCCTTTTGGAAGATCAGATAAAGGGCCTGTTGTACCAAGTCTCGCTGCCATGATGTCAGTCACTGAAATGGCAGCTCAGGAACCTCTATGTCATGACCCCCCACCACCACCCTTCCAACGCAAATTGATTCAAATTTGTTACTTTATAGATTATTTTATTACATTGCAGGTGCAGGTGCTTGCAGGTGCAGATCTCGTGTCTGTGTCAAGGCACCCCTTGACCTCAGATGACCTCTGTTCCATTTGTGAACCATACTGTATGATCACTACTATGCTGTTTTACTATTTCACTGTTTCGAGGTCCCCCCATGCCCCCTGAAAGACCAGCAGGTGTCTGTCTCTGTGGGAACCTGGGCAAATGTGGTGGGAACACAGGCAGTTCTCGTGACAGTGTCGAAGTCCCCCTTGAACTCTGTTTCTGTCACCACTGTCCCATAAATTATACACACAAACATGGCCTGTACAGTTCCACAGTTTCAAGATTCCCTAAAACCACAATTTTCCTTGATTTGACCCACACTGGTGGATCTAACATCCATCTAAACAGATACGGGTCAAATTTGACCCGAAACAGCCTCAGTGTTTAAAAATGTGTAGCACCTGTTCAAAAGTATACAATTTAAAAATATTTTCATTTTTGTGTATTTTGGATCACTTTAGGAAAAGTCATAAAATTTCAGCCTAAAAGAATGATGTTTAGGGTATTTTTTCTGCTGTCAAATGTCAAAACGGGTCAAATTTGACCCAAACAGTATGTAAGGGTTAATTATTTATGGGAAAAGGGTGCCATTACGAACCTGAAAGAAAGGGTGCCATTCCGAACCTGAAAAAATCTTGAATGGTTTACGGCACGGAGTAAATGAGCCAAATTGTGGTGGTAGCGTAGTGGTCAGAGCCTCTGCTTTTAACGCGGTGGATCAGGGTTCGACTCCCGGGGGAGATACATATTAACTGCGATTTTATTGGCCTCTACCTAACCTTTTTACTAAACTTAACCAACTCCTTTCTACATTGCCTAAACCTAACCAAAGCACAGAGCAAGGACATTTATTTTCAACAGGAGTGCCGCGGCTGCATCAGACCATGGATGTAATGCATCAGACTCGCACCTGGGTGAAACTTTGGAGGCGGAGGGGGAGGGGGAGGGGTATAGTAGGAGGGGCCGGTCGGGCGCTGTCCCCGTGGCGCGTCGTGTCAAGCCGGGCAGGAAGTCAAACCACGAGAGAATCCGGTCAATTTTCAAAATAAAACACATTCGGAACGGCGGCCCCTCGGGAAGTTCGAAATGACGGACCTTCGGGAATTTTCGGACTGGCAGACCGTCGGAATGGCGGTCCTTCGGAATGGCGGTCGCCCCCCATGCTAGTCACCGACAGTCCAGCGAAATTAAAAGAAAAAAGCCCGGTAAAACGGACATTATAAGTTTTTTGAATATCAAAATGAAAGAGTCCGATAGTCCCATGCAAGAGCACGCTGTGAGCTGCAGCAGCAATGAAGCCGTCCACGATGCTTCCACGACCGGCTGCCGCCTTCTCTCCTGCCACTGGCCTCCATCATGACGCTGGCCTCCCCCCTGATACCGGCCACTTCCCGTGAGTCACCGGCCTACCTCCAGACCGCCCCCCGAACACCTGCGCACACCCTCCTCCAGTCACTGGCCTGTTAGCTCCAGACAGTGGCCGCGTCCACGGCTGCCCCGACACCTGTTGCCTTCCTCTTCCAGTCACCGGCCTACCGCCAGACACCTGTGTGAGTGCACATTCTCAGCGATACAGCGGTTGCGCAACTGGATGAGGACATCTAGCACAGCAGATACTGTCAACTCTGTCGCTTCTGTACATCAAGAGCGATAACTAAGGATTTAAACCTGAAGAAATTGTTGAGAAATATGACACAAACGCCCCGTGGCGTATGCTGCTTCATTAGGGTAAGAACATTAATTATGGGCTACTACAACAGCAAAAAAAAACAAAAAACAACAACTAGAGAATGAAAGGAATCATTCTGCTGCATCTCAGTTTGATGAACATAATCAAAATTATATATCTGCCTAGGGGTAACCCCGGATTTCCATCAGGAGCGTCAGCGCCGCTGGTTTACTCCGTCCTCTGCCCCACATCAATCTCCACCGGGCGCGTGGTGCCAGAGATCCCTAGATCTTGTCGTCACTCCGAGACCCTCTGATCAATGGCTGTTGAACTACATGCCCCTGGATTATGTAATGTTGATGACGAGCTGTGATCGGCTATTTGACCAGCGCATTGTTTTATTTTGAAAGGGGGCAAAGTTTATTTTGTTGATTCTGTGTCGGATTTCCTGTCTGGTGCAATCTGCTCTGTTGAGCATGATGTGATTTAACAACGGCCGCGGCAAAAATAGAACTGCTGCGGATTGATAGCGCTGCGGCGCGGAGAGCCGCTGCTGCGACGCGACGCGCCCGATGGAATATGGAATATTGAGTAGTGTGGCAGCATTTAGCTGCGGTGACCGTGGCGCTGACGTTCCGCGACGCTGATGGAAATCCGGGGTAAATACTTTATTTTTTCGTCCCGTAGCTTCCCCATTCCTACTGCCCTCGCGCTGCCTATGTTTTTGCAGACACATTGGTCTGGCCAGGAGTGCTGAAAGTGCCAAACAAGCTTTTATAGTGTAATTGCACCCCATCCAGCAATGCATGGGTTTCAGCAGCCATAGACTTCAACCCCCTACTTCTTTGGGCCTCCATGTAGACAGATGGTTGGTCAACACGTTACTCTTTTATACCATGCCAGTGAAATTACATTCAGGTGTGAGAATATCCCAGGTTCATTGGTATCCCAGGGCTTAAATTGGGTTCTCTTGAGCATGACCAAAGGAGAAGGTATGAGCCACGACACTATGCTGAACACCCCAACCTGCTCAAGCATTACTCGATGATGAGCTTCATGCATGATACAGATTGATGAGATGAGATGATTGAGATGATATTGCATTCATCTGCAATATTCTCCGTCCTCACATTCAACGTGCCACTCTGAGGAGCCTTGACCGTGGAGCAGCAAGTTCTTATAGCGCTACGTTTTTATACATGTTGTTCCTTCTTGGAAGTAATTGGGGATGGACTAGCGGTGGCAAAGTCAGCAGTGGGCCATGTGGTGCATTCAGTGTCATCTGCCCTTACCAATCTTCTGGGTCAATTTGTGAAATGGCCTGAAAATGAAGATGAAAATGGCAAGGACCCAAAGGACGTTTTTCTCATTGGGGGGGATACCCAATACTATTGGTGTTATTTCGGTACACATGTGCGGGGTCATCCCTATGTTCCCACAGCCCTATGTTCCCTCAGCCCTATGTTCCCTCATTTCTAACTTTTGTCGTCACTGAAAATTAGGCCCTATTCCCACAGCCCTTTGGTCCCACCATTGGTTGGGTTTAGGCAATGAAGAAAGGAGTTGGTTAAGTTTAGTAAAAAGACCAGGTAGAGGCTAGACAGGCCAGATAGACAGAGTCCAGATAGGTAGAGAGAGTCCAGAGGGAACATAGGGCTGAGGGAACATAGGCACGCTCCCCACATGTGCATATCCAGGCACCTCATGCCTGGATTCCTCCCAGGTGGAGTTCCTGGAGGAGGTGGTGGTTACACACCCGGGGAAGGGGGAACAAATAAATGGACCTCCCAGTACCAAGGACGGTACGGACTTCTTGTCCCACAGGATTGAGCACCTGAATGGTGTGAACACAGATTGTCATGCCTAAACTATCTCTGTGTGGAGCCACAGAAAACCTGTCACATCATCTGTGCTCCCCAACATAGCACAAACAAGAAGAGTGCCACTTCAGGAGGCTCTCATCGATGGACCTCCTCCCCGTGCAGAAGTCCTTAATCCGCTGCCTCCACTACCACTGCAGCATGATGGTCCTGCTGGAAGAGCTGTACAAAATGCAATGGTTAATCTTTATTTTTCCAAGTAAGTGCATCCCAGAGAAGGCGGGGCCACATCATTAAAGCCAAGTGGAGAACGCCAGTTCCATTCCCGGCCTGGCACCCTGCAGCTCACCTGTTGCTTTCCTCGTTGTTTTAGGTTGCATCCAACACTCATACACACTCCTGCTCCTCCGTCCTTTCAAACTCTTAAATAGGCTTCCCCGGTACCAGGTTGCAGAGTTCTAGGATGGCTGGGTGAGTTGGGTTGGGTTTTTGCAGTGGGAATGGTTCATGTAAATTGTTCATGTAATTCATGTTATTTGGAGTATGGTTACAACTGTAAATGGGTAACATGTAGCTGGTCCTGCCACCCTTACTAGCTTGGGGGTTTATTGTGCCGGTTCCCCTTTGGGGTCCCGTCTTAAGGGGGGGGGTGTGACAACCCCAAGTGGTTGTGTGTATGTGTGAGTGTGTGTGTGTGCGGCGCCCCTCTCGCTCTCCTGTCTCTCCTTCCCTCAGGATTACTCATGGGCCTCCGGTGTGCGTGCCGTAGGGGGGCGTGGCTATGTTCCTAAAAGCCGGGTGGAGATCGCCGTCTCCCTCTCTCTCATCCCATTCATGACCTGGCGTCCTGCAGCTCCCCCGCTGCGACCGTCCTCTTGGTTTTAATGCACAGACAACACCTACATATCCATCCATGCACCTGCACTCACCACTGATATCCTCCACTACTGATTGTTTACCTTTGATTGTTGTTACAAATAAATAAGATTATTGTCGGCACCTTCCCCTCTCCGCGTGTTGTTTGTCAGGAAAAGGAGCCAGTCCTGACACAGCCATGCACCCACACACACCGCTGATTTCTCTCACTACAGATATAGGCTGTATTTAATTATTGTTAGTCGTTTGTTAAAGCAGAAGTAAGTGATATATTTGTGTTAATATAAGTCTTAAATAGTTATATCTTCCGACAGCAATCACTTACATAGAGTGTTTGGACTGAAACACGGGTCTGTCAGTCACTCTGCTCTGCTCTGCGCCGAGGAGAAAACATTTATCGTATCCTACAGTTTTTATCCAATGAGGAGAGAGAACGGCATGCAGGGCTGTGTGTGCAGCCAAGGAACGCCGTGAATGTGGCGACGTAGGGACGAGGACTGTTATGGTGCGTTCAAGGAAACTCGTAACTCCTGTTTTTCCGACCTGTGAAGTTGTATCAGTTTGATCTGGTGCGAGTTCACAGGTCGGAAGTTACGAGTGGCCGTTATAGTGACTTTCACCGGTAAAACAGGTCGGAAAAACATGAGTGGGTTGCCTGAAACGCTACAAAGTCGTAAGTTGTGACTTGAAGCTGTAATTTACGATTTCAAAAACCTGCCTGGAACGCAGCATTAGCGAAAACGACCGGATCACTCACTTCTGCTTTAAATAAATATGATTGCCAGCATCTTCCCTCTTGCGTTCTGTTTGTCAGAGATCTGAGCCAGTTCTGACAATGGTTTAACTATGAGATGTGTGCCCTTGCATTTTTTCAGTTTCACAGTTTATATCATGCTGCACATTGAAGCACTTTCCAACCATTTTCAAGGTATATTTTCATGCTTCTGATTAAATGAACAAATTTGACTTAAATCAGAAGCTTAAAAATGCACTTTTAAAATGTTTGGAAATGGCTTGAATATGATTTGATGATAAAATATGCAGCAATGTATTTCAGTAAGTGTTTGTGTAAACTGATTATTTTACTTAATAAAATCAGATGCTATAAATGACCATTATGTTTAGTGAGAGCCTTATAGTATATAAGGGAGACAAATTACTGTAGGATGAAAAATGTTTCGCATTGTGTCACTGACCAAGCTATTACAATTTCGAGCAGGTTCAAGCATTTCATTCAAAATCCATTAACTTGAAAACCTTGAATGTATCAATACAATCAAAGCATGTCCAAGGATTTCCAGCACTTATATCATTGTTTATAGCGGAAGCTCCCAGTGTCTCAGTTTACTGCTCTGCCGGTGTCTGTGCAAACCTCATGCAATTTGCACTGACACCCTGAGACTGCGCCACTCCCAGTGGCGCATGGACCGTCACATGGCAATGCAGTGCTGTGCGGAGCCCCGCTGTAACTCCTAAAAGGCACGGATGACTCTGAAACTTCTCCCAATCCTTACGCCTAAATTCCACTGGATGCGGAACGGCTGCAGATCCGCTCCGGTACGGCGGCAGAGCCGTTACGTATTAATTATAATCACCGTGGCAGCGTCCACCGACTCCGGGTCCGCTGCGTCGTGGGTCCGGAACGGCACCGGCATCCGGCAGCCCTCGCAAAAGATACGCAGAGCTTCTATTTTCGCCGGACGCCGGAGCACGGCGCATCAATCAGCACAGAGCAGGTCGTGTATGACAGGAAATCGCGGGCAAAATACAAAATAAAACACCCGGTTAATTTTCAAAATAAAATACACCATGTTTACAGCGGAGCATATTTTTCTGCTTTACACCTTGAAAACGTTGTATTGGGCCGCGACCAAGCCTGAAGTCAGCAGCTCGGAGGTTTTCAGACATCCTTTCACCCCGTTTACACCATGGACAAGGAGATAGTGATTGTAAAATCAAGTCAGGTCAGCACCAAGTTGTTTCTCTACTACTCCTCTGGATTAAATTAATTGTTTTTGATTTTGTGATTCACTTTATGGAAACTACAACCCGCTTTATCGCAAGATCACGTGTTCCCGCTGTGCGGCAGAGCCGCAACAATCAACATCACGGACGGAACCGGTGTGAGTTGACGGAGTCGGAGTACGCAGCCGTTCCGTAGCGGACCCGTTTCGGAATCGTTCCGCATCCAGTGGAATCCCGGCGTTAGGCTAGCTACGCCGTTGACGCAGACCCCGCGCCGTAGCCTGACGTGCACCTCCAAAAAATCCTGACTACGCGTCGTGACGTGACGCGAACCACAAGGATTGTGATTGGTCCGCTTAGAACGTCAGTGTGGTAATTCACTCATTCAGCCTCGACTGGTCAGACAGACCCCCTCCGCAAACGTCTTCTCCGTCACCTGCGCTTCAACATTTGAAATAAAAGCGTTTGTTTTTCAGTTGGCATTGTTTACTGTGACCGGAAGCAGAACTTCGAATGCTCAACGACGGCGTCGGGTCTACGCCGTAGGTACACCGTCGCTGCGATGCAGAAGCATAAACCAGGCTTTAGTCGACAATGAGGAGGAGTAGAAAATGAGTGAAATTTATACGGCCAGATCGGGATCACTATGATCAATCCTGCCGGTGTTTTGAAATACTTGGATAAAATCAGCAGGATCACCTTGATCCCTGGCTGAGAAAAGCAGGATTTAATTATCCAGATTATTCTGATCCATATTACAAGTTTTGAAATACTGGGCCCAGAATATTTTCTAGTGGCAACGCCAATGGGACAAGTGCAAAACACTGAAAAAAGAGGAGAGCTGAAGGGGCCAATTAAATAACCTTTATTAAACTCTTTACTTGGCAACTGAGAAACACTCTTTGGATCTTTAAGAGCCGACTAGAGATTTTGAGAGACATTACTGGAGTCTGGGGATGAAATGACCCCCACTCAGAACCCAGAGAAAGTCCAGTCGGCATATCTGTGAAAAACAGTCACTTGACGGGGGTCCAAGCCAGATGGGCAGGGATCAGGCAATGATGGCACACTGATCTGGGGGGTGCATCCCTGCAGGCACTGTAAATGTGGAGAAAAAATACAGTTTCGGTAAGTACAGATGTTCGTTAAAGTTGTTGCATATGGATTTGTTGTGAAACAACTCCACCTTTCTGCTGCAGTTGTCAGTTGTGGGGTGAGATGCAGGAAGGTTATGGAGGCCTCTCTGTTGGAGGAGCTGGCGGTGAAAAAGGGTAACTGGGGGCACAGCAAACCAGAGTTACCTACACTGCCACATGTGTGGCAAGAAACTGCTTGGGAACCTCCAATGAGAATCTCAAGAGTCCAAAACTCTTGAATTTAATTGAATATTTGACTGACAAGTGTTGAGAGATGCCTTGCCAGAAAATGCCTTGTGATACTAATAGGTTTTTTTTCCATATCTGAAATTGAGATCTCTCGATCGGTGCCTAATTTCTGCCCTTCTGTCAGCAAGAACAGAACAAATTCCATCTCTGTAAATCCCTCACGCTACGAGGAATTAGCCATTTGAGAACTCTCTGGTTAAGTGGGGGTCGGCAGATTTAATAATGGCTGTAATGTTCTCAGATGGGAAACTTTTCTGTCACACTTTGGAGAAGGGAGAATGAAGTTGACATTTTTGCCTTGCAGAATTGTTTTTGCCTTAAATGGGTAGAAATATTGGCTGCTGCCAGAATGTATGGTAAAATTGATTGATTGATTGAGTGACTCAGTGGGCAAGAGATAGTCTTCCTGGCTGAATTTTCCTGAGTTTCATTTGGTTCTTCCACAAATGGATGCACCATGTCTACCACTGCTTTCAGTCTGTCGGCTTCAGACAAAGAGAGCAAACTCAGCAAGCTGCATGCTAGCAGGTTCGGTTCTGACCCGAGCTCAAGGCTCTGTGAAGTTTCCTTCAACTCTGAGTCAACTAGCTAATAGTTTTCAGGAAACTTGCTTTCTGGAACAGGCCCCAGGAACACTGATGATGCATGCAGAAGAATCAACAACGGGCAATGGGAAAATACCGAGGTAAAATACACCAGGGAGAAACGAGCCACAGGTGTAGCAATCACACACAGGTGAGACACATGAGGTAATCACAGGAGGTAGAGCACTGGCTGACAAGACGCTGAACTAGGACGTAAATAGGGAACAAGAGACATATACAAAGTAGGGTTGCACATGATTAACTGTTTAACCGTTAACCGATAAACTGAACTTTAACTGATTAATACCATCACTTTTTTTTTGTTGTCGGAGCCTCGTTCTGCTGTTCCTCTCTCTCTAGCCTGGTGTTTGGCTGCACTGTAGCTATAAATACAGTTCAACATTGGACGATCCAACCTCCATCTGAGTGCGATCAGCTGAGCCAGAGCACAGTGGATGTGGCGCTGCTCAGCTGTTGCAGCGCATGTGTGTGTGTGTGTGTGTTTTTTATAACAGCAAAAACAACAACCACAAAAAAACATCGTCGATTGACCCCTTTATTGACGAGTTGTCACCGACACTCAATAGAGCGTTTTAATCTTATCAGTTAATAACAGTTAAAAATAACAGTTAATATTCGGTTAGCAAGTATCGGTTATTGGTCAGAAAAAAAATTCAAAATGTGCATCCCTAAAACAAAGTCAATACAAAGATGTGAATGCACATGAATTTGTGCTAGCGATGTGAACGAGGCAAATTTTGCATCATTCGAATATTCACGCATGTTTGAAATATTCAACAACATTATAGAGCACTACAACTCTATTATAATACTTATACCTTATAAGCCATTATAAAATGCCCTATGATGTATTATGCTTATTGTTATAAAGCCTTATGATAATTTATGAGTATTTATAATGATAGTTATACAGTGCTATAACTGCATTGTAACTCATTATAAGTATGGTTATAATGCCTCATAGAGATAGGCGTCAAATAAAGTGTTACCAAAATGATATATTATCTCAATAACTTTATCACAGCAGCTATCAGAATGTGTTTCTATACATAATGGAAAAGGAAAACATATCAAAATATTTCTCAGAATATGTCTGATTTTCTCAAATTTTCAAGACCAAATTTGCCTGTAGTTGAAGAATGACCCTTATATGAAGCACTTGTTTCTTTCACACAGAGCTTTTAGTCTGTCGAATGAAATTTAATTTATTTTCACAAATGTGACAGACTTCACACTGTGCTCATCACAGGAGAAAAACCATCCAATTCATCCACTGTCAGTCACATTTGAACGTTAGACAAAGATGAGGCAGATACTTCAAATCCATATTTAACTTATCAAACTGAATTTAGATTCCTTTATTTGTACTTTCTACTCCGACCAAACTGCATCACTCCCTACAAAAGTTTCATATCATATTCTACCCACAGTCTGTGAGATAATGTGAATATGTTTAATATACCTCAGTATCTATCTCGTAGATAGATAGACAGTACATTCTTTCTGTCTATAGCTACACAGGCAGTAAATAGAGAAGATGCATTAGATTTGGTGTGTCCCATGGCAAAGAGAGGCACCAGCTGTGTCCCACTTCACGGTCAGGATCCTCAGAGGCTCATAAAAGTTGGCCCTTCATAAAATCGGAGGACCACACTGAAACTGTCTAATCATCTTCAGCGTGGTAGTTGAGAAAGAGAGCAAAATGAATTGTGCAATGGGGTGCTCTCCATTAGCATGTAGCGTAAATTTATCACTTAGATGAACGGGTAGGGAAGTAGGACAAGTTTGATGATTCCTGTTAACATTTTGGATAACTGGCAGTACCAAATATCTGTTTAAATTTGATTTACAACATATTCCAATTGGAGATTATTTTTTACTAACAGTTTGGATCTTACTTCTGTAAATCCTGTAATAACACTCACTAATAGTTTGTTTGGATACTCTTTGGGGACTTTCTCTTGAGCAGCAGCCAGACCTTGGCGAGAACGTGGAGAAAATGTATCTCAGTTCTGTTCCATTTAGGTATGCCCATCGATGTTAAAATACATATCAATCTCAAACTCTTTGCTCTGCTGTTTGTATTAATGCCCATTGTTTCTGTGACCTCGCTGTCTGCAGGTGTATGGTGAATCTGAAACTAAATGTCTTTGGGTACTGAACTGAACATTCCATTAAATTGTATTAAACATGTGTAGCATACTTGAATTATAAATTAATGCTGATGTCCAGCGTTGCAGCATTGTTAGATTATTTAATATAGTATATGCCCATTGAATCACGTGATCCTTGAAATGAAATGCAGTGTGGTGATTCAGTGGTATTGACAAGGGAATATAACTGAGTCTGACATGCAGGTTGTCATGGAAACTTTGCGCTCAGTGAGCCTCTTCAAATCTGGCCCTGTCCTCCACTAAACTAAATAAAAGTTTTCGATCAACCTGCAGCAACTGCTGTTTCATCGTTGGAGTAACATCATCTAACAGTCGTCACTGCAGCAGGATGAGGCTCCGTTTGTGTCTGTGACTCCAGATTAACACCCTCTGGGGAAATACACTGTTCTGCTACATATACAGTTCAGTAGAAGCATTGTGTTCATTAGATTATTATGTATGATGCTACTTTCTTGTTATGTGATTGTTCCAGTTCAGGACAGATTTGGAATCACTCATTTCTACTTGCATATATTACAATTCTCCCATGCCATTAAGTTCTCGGGAGCACTTTAAATGTACTTTATTATACAAAGCCAAACATATGTATCACAAGAAAAACAACAGTTTGTGTGTGGTGATTCAGAGCTGTGTGTGGTTAGGAAGGGATGTAAAGTTGGTCCCAAACCCACAACTGTAGCAACATTATTTATGTGATGTGTACCGAGGTGCTGTCCCATTCCTCTTTATACCATTCTAAGCCCCTTTAGCTTCACACTGGACTTGATCATTGACCAGTTTGGTCAGGGAGGGTTCAGGGTTTCAGCCTTAGTACAGACATCCACAATGGGCCCAACTGCCCCCTCACCTGGGGGTCCTAATGCTGGAGTCTTATTCCCTTCCCTTCTATAGTCAGGGTAATGATGACTCACTCACCAGCTAGTACTGTATCATTTTCTAACTCCACTTATTTACAGCAAATTTTATGGTTTCCCTGACAAGAATCCCAGCCCATAATTCTTGGAAGGTAAAACAGACCAAAGATTTAGACTATTGGCTATGTATCAATTTAATTTCGGCATGAAGCAGTGTTATTCTGTGTGTTTATTCAGTAAAATATTCATTCTCACCTCTACCTTCAAATAAAAAAGGCTTTAGACTGTGCACTTCTTTTGCACCAGTGTCAAGGTCTGCTTTCGCTGCAACTGTGTGTGTATATGTATGTGCTTATACACACACACACACACACACACACACACACACACACACACACACACACACACCTATTATAACCCTAAACCCACTTAGCCATACCCACACGGAAAAAACCTATAGGTTTTTAATATAGGTTTGAATATATGTGACACACATAAAATAATCTATGGTGCATATATACACAGATAAACTGCATATATGCACATATACCCTCATGAGGATATATAGGATATACATATACTGTATGCGCATATATGCAGCATATATGCACCATATGCATATGTGTATATGAAAACGGCCAATTTCATGTATGTCACATATATCAAAACCTATAGTTTTCTTTTCCATGTGGGTACCTTCGTAGACCACATGGTTTTGGCCCCTGAAGTGGGACATAGATAGATTAAAGGTAAATCTTGAACTTGCCATCTGCACCGCCATGTTTGTACGGCAGCCTGAACGGAAAATCCAGCCAACCAGAGAGCACGTTTCGCATTCATAAATAAACCGACAAAGAAGAAGGCGGAAGGAAAGAAGGAGTAGGAAACAGCAGACATATCAATGGTTTAGATCTTTCACCTCATCGCTCCATGCTCCTGAAATACTCCCAGTCGTGGTAAACAAGTCTTTTTGTCCTCGGAGGCCACCGTCACTTTGCTGACGGGAGGAGTGAGTGCAAGCGAGTGAGTGAGCGCTGTAATCGCTAATTGTCTACCATCAAATAGGACCACAATGGAAATAAGCCTTTGGGCTTTATTGTGTTTTAATCCTTTTGAACACTTGTTTAATGTTGTTCAATAAAGTTTTCAATTCAATTAAATTCAATCTAGAATCTGAATGCTAGATGTCATTGAAACAAAGAACTGAACAGAAGAACACAGCACAGAACCTGCTGAAGTCTCCTCCCACTGAAACTGCTGCAACCTATAGGTTTCAGATGGTTACACAAGCAGAGACTTTTTGAGAACAATTTTGATTGTCTTAAAGTTATTGAATTACATTACATAACCCAAAGTGAGCGAATGAAAGAGAGTAATTTGTGGTTATAAAAAAACATGTTACTGCAACTGCCCCACGACCAGTCTTGAGTTCCATAACACTAGTTGAAATATCTCAAGATGACCCAAACAATTCAATGTATTCACTTTTAAGAGTTTCAAAGTATATGAATATTTCTATCAATGTGACAGTTTTTCCCTTCTAATAAATGTGCAAAATGTTGCTCGTCCCCCTTCACAAACCCCTTTACATAATGCAGCTTTTGCACATATAAAAATCACAAGCAGTTTCAATACAGCAAGTTGGAGAAACGTGCAGGTGGGAAACACACAAGTGATCACACCCTGACTTCGCAATTTAATTAGAAAATAAAAATAATGTGCATTCATGAAAATTGCCCTGCACCTTCAATGATGCCTTCAGGGAGCCCTTTGTTCCCCTGCAGCACTTTGTGGCGATCCACAACAATCTTAACATGGGCCAGGTGAGAATTACATTTGCTTCTGAACATGCCAAGTATAACTGCATTGTTCAATATATATAAAAAGGTAAATTCTAGGCTAACTAAGTCAGAACGCAACAGCTCTGTCCCATGATGACCCTGTTAGAGCCTGACATTTCAGCTGCAGACGTTTGGGTCAAGAGAGAATACCCTTAAGTACTTTGTTTTATCGATAATAACAATGGAATGTTAAATGGTTATTTACTGCAGAAAATAATACAGATGTTGTGGCCCAATCTCTTCAGGCAGGGTAATCCCAAAAGCCCTTTTGCCTGTGTGTTTTTAATCTTAACATGACATTATGTCGACAGCATGAATAAACCTGCAGCAGCATGAGGAGATAAAGCTGCTCTCTTTAAAGATACACTGCCTGACAGCCACTCTGTAGTTATAATGAGCAGAATTGTTTGCATAGCGTGGGAAGGCTCGCTGTGACAGAACCGTAGCAGAGACACCTGCTAGACCTCAGCGCTGTTGTTCCTTCACATAGCCTGACCTCTTCATCTCCATTGTTCTTGGCCGTGCACGCAGCTGAGAGGTGAAATGTATTCTCAGCCGCATTCTCCGGGGAATGTATGGAAAACAGGATTACATTTATGAGCACTGGTTTAAGTGACTTGTTCGTGCTCGGGCATACGGTCTTTCAAACACGCCAGCGGCATCTGATCTCCCCTCCCCTGAACCAGCGGTTACAGACAGTGCTGCCGCTTCCTGCACCCTGTTTGCTTTATGGTTTGCAATTTGAGATAACGTTTCGTGTTTTAGCCTGACTTTAGCGGCGGATAAGCGGATTGAAATTTGAAATGGCATTGCTTTGCATTTAGCTGTAACACCTTGGCCTGTGAACACAAAGATAAGATGTTTGAATGGTTTTGTGTTTGCTGTGAGGGGAGCACACCCTGGCTAACGCACCATCCAATGGTCAGTTAAACAAAAATAAAATAAATAAATAAAAGAATAAGGTTCATCTTTGAGCAATCTCCCCGCTGAAGCCATCCACTCTGCTCCTCTAGCACACTAATATCTCACAGACATGCATCATCACACAGAAGCCTCCACAAAATGTATTTGAGGAAATTCCCCCCGGGTAGTTAAATGGCTCTTTAGAATAATTGCGTCCATTTCTTACAGATTTAATATATGTATTTAGTCGAGTAGCACACTTTCATTTGAGTAATGGCTATAGTGGAATGGTTGGGCTCATGATCCTCAAGGCAGTAATCAGCCACTGCATTGCAGCCCTCAGAGATATGACACAGTGGTCTGCTCATTAGATACAGTGTGTGTGTGTGTGTGTGCGTACATATATATAAATATATATATATATATAGAGAGAGAGAGAGAGAGAGAGAAAGAGAAGAACAGCTGGAGACCGGCAATCACAAGAGAACTACAAACTATTTAAGTGAGATTAAAATCTAAACAACAGGTCACTTTGCCTTCTGAGGTTGATTTTCTTTTGGGCTACTTTGTGGTATTTCTTCTTTTTTTTTTTTTACTTTGTGTGTTCTTTCTAAAGGCCCCCACATACTCGGCCGTACATGACTCTGTGGACGTCCGCGCGTACTTGAGGTGGACTCAATGCGGACCTGTCCGCCGATCGGTGTGCGCAAAGCTCAATTTTTACGACCATGCGGAAAACGCGTATGTAATGTGACACCGTACGCTCGACTATGAAACCTCAAACTTCTGCAGACAGTGCGTGTGGAGTCTGCACGGCTCACAGTACGCCCGACTCTGTGGGGGCCTTAACCCTAACCATATTGCTGATGTCACACAGAAATATGGTATGGCACCTTTTACAAAATATGGCAACCATTTTTAATTTATATGGAAAATCTGATACACGAGGTAGACTATTGGACCTTGACTTGGTATGAACGATGAATAGTGATGCTACCTATGTCTCTCTCAGTATCTTTGATTATTGTATAATGTACTTTATTTATTAATTAATTTATTACTGTCATTATTATTATTATTATTATTATTATTATTATTATTATTATTATTATTATTATTCATTTTTCTATTTCTTTTTTATTTCTTTTTCCACTTTATATTGTCCTGCCACTGTGAGTTCATTTTATTTTTACTTTGCCACCTTGTGGACATTTTCCCCTGATTTGATTATGTTGTGTTAGGTTATTACTGTAACTTTGTTCTTGGAAAAAAAAAAAAAAAAAAAATGATACAGCTACTGTCATAGTCTTTGATGGCTACAAAGAAGAACCAACAATAAAAGACGCCACCCAACTGTGTCGAACAGTAGCCCGGTGTGACTTCTCTGGTGACATGATCATCCAATGGAAAAAAGATCAGTTCCTTAACAATAAGGAAAACAAACAATGCTTCTTGGCTTTTCTCAGTGATAAACTTGAGAGGGCTGGCTGTATCGCAGATCATGCAAAGCATGATGTTCAAACTGCCATTGCCTCTGCCAGAACAATAGACACAGTCCTAGTAGGCGATGACACAGACTTGTTAGTACTCTTGTTGCATCATGCTGATCTGAATGCTGGCACCAGAAGCAAAGAAAACAACAAAAACAAGACAGATATGGTGCATAAAGCAGACGAAGGAGTTACTTGGTCCCAAGGTGTGTGACAATCTTCTACTTCTCATCTATTTGGCATGAGAAAGGGATTGGCACTGAAAAAAGTAAAGAATGACACTAGTTTTCTCGAGGAAAGGGTGGGAAAATGCATTATCATTACAGCAGGTGAAAAGGTTCTAGTATCACTGTATGGGGGTGGCAAAGATGAATCGCTGGGTATGCTGAGACACAGGCGATTCTGTGAGAAAGTATATATAAGAACAGATCCCCAGTGGAACCTCAAACTCTACCACCAACATCAACAGCTACAAAGTTCCATAGTCTTTGTGTGTTTTACCAAATGATGGAGTGGAAAGGTAGAAGTGAAAGTGTGGTGTATGAATGTAGAATATGATTATTATTATTATTATTATTATTTATTGAATAGCATAAATGTATGGTTCACATGAAGTTGCAAATTGTTTGAAGTTGTCATGGTGATATAGAGTCCTGTTAAGTGAGTTACCGGTGTTTTTGTTATTGAGATGTCTGTGAGATGGAAATAAATCAGAACTAAAAGATCAACTATACGGCTCGAGTCACCATCGGAACCCACACCCCGGTACACAACAGAAAGCATGAACCCAAAAGACTTGGGATGGCATGTTATGGATGGTAGATTTACGCCAATAAAGCCTGCTGCACCGCCAGAATTACTGGATGTAGTCCGCTGTAGTTGATTGATGAGTTGTTGCTCGTGCCAATGTTGACAAATTGATCATTTACAATCAAAAGGTTTGTTGTTGTGTTTTATTTTGAAAATTTCCGAATGCTCTATGTGTTTGACTTCCTGTGTAGGGTGATCTAATCAACGTGGATTGATGTGTGATGGCTGTGTGATCTGGAAAAATGGACCTGCTGCATGTTTCTGCCAGACCGCTGGAGCTATGACGGAGACGCACCGCAGTGCATGCGTTGGAAATGCTCTGATTGACTTGAGTGGGAGTGAATTGCTGTGGCAGACAGAGTCAGTGGAAATTGAGGGTAAGATACTGTGCAGGACCCTCAAGCTTGCAGGCCTGCGTTAGAGGACCCAAGCTTAAAGGGGGAATAAATGGAAAGCAAGTGACTTTTTAGGTGGTCTGGGGAAAGCCGGGTCAAAAACCAGAGAATCAGTCTGAGAATGAGTGCTGGAAAGTCTTGCATGGGAGCTGCAGGTGAAGACGTGATCATGGCTTCGGAAAGAACGACTCAGGCGCGAGCAAGAGGGGAAAAAAAGCAAAACTCGTGCTTCTCTCGAAGGTGGGTATTTGTCGAAGTTAGTGCTGGGCCGTATTAACGGCGCTGTTAATGTCCGTTAACGCCAACACTAGTAAAAATGTAAAACTTTGTGGCATAAGCAAGCACTAAACCTCCATGCTCAGCACGGCTGCTGCTGCTGCAGGTAGGAGGAGAGATGCTAGCCTCCAGTCCATTTAGCTAGAGTCTAGATGTGGACTGTGGTCTGGAGATGAAAGTCATTTTCCAGCGGCCCTTACCATTTATTAAATGTCTTGTTAACACCTTTATCTGCATGCATTCACCTCTGTTGAAAGGCAGTGGTAAATGTATCAGTTGTTGGTGGTATTTTCGGCTAAAGTTTATAATATATTTTATCACCACACAAGGATTTGGCTAATGCTATTTTAATGGATGTAAAATGTCGCCATCTGTTGGTGAATTTAATCTATGACAGGCTGCTTTGGAGGAGATTTTAGAGATAAATATTGATAGAAATGAGTGTATTTGATACTTTGGTTGACAGAAGGAACTAAATTTGAATGTAGCTACATTTTGAAATATCAGTCTCTTTGGTACTGAATTAGTATGTTTTATTAGGATTGTAGTTGTAGCCTATATAATAATAATAATGACGACAATAATAGTAATAAAAAATAGCAATAGCAATAGTTTTTTTTTTATCATAATTAGTATAAGTATAGAAGTAGTAGTACTGCCAGTATTAGTGGTTGTAGTTTGCATTATAATCGATTATAGTAGGGCCCGAATAAATTTTTTCGCTTAGGACCCCATTTTGGTCAGGGGCAGCCCTGCATGGGAGCAAAGGCAGTGAGTGTATACTGGGACTGCTTACAGTATATACAGGCTTGGCTGGTGATGTGGTGCAGCTGGGAACACCTGGCGGAAAAAATGAGGCTGATGAAGAAGTAGCAGGAAGGGACAAGCAGCATGTAAGATTATATCAATTAAAAAATGTTCACAATAACAGGAAGAACTGGAAATTAAACTGAATTTACATTAACGAACCTGCATAACTCAGATTATCCGGAAAGGAGTTCCAGAGGAAAAGATGAACAACTGAGGCTATGGATCATATCAATCAATTCAGGGTGCTTAACTGTGAGTGCTTTAAAGGTGATTAGTAGAACGTTTAAATCAATTGTGAAAGTGAGTGGTAACCAGAGAAGAGAAGCTAAAACAAAGGATCCTGTCTTGTAGTGTTTGTTAGTGGCTGTATTTTTTTTCTCCTTTGGCTCAAACAGTGCAGTGATTACATAATCTAAGATTATATAAAAAAATATGGAAACCTTTTTTCTCTCAGCCTTTGAAATTGCAAAAGAAAAGTCCTGATCTCTGTGGTGCTCCTCAGTGGATAAAGACTGAAGCACTTTTAGAACTTGTTGTTCTTACACTCAGATTTCTAGCTGCAGGTTTCCACAGTTAAGATGTAAACTCATGTTCAGAGGCTCATGATATATCGGCATGACCTTTGAAAAGGTCTAATTACCCACTAATATGTGGTGTCAACATGGCTAATAATGAAGATTTAATATGTACATGGGAAAATATTGTACACATGGGTGCACACATGCAGTTTCATAATGTCTGCACTGTAACACAAACTGTAGTTATTGTACACAAGTAGTGGGTCAGTGTTGGACCTCTCACATGGAGCGCCTTTTTTTTCCGTGCACGTCTGGGGTGCACAGAGATGAAAAAATCTCAACGTTTTCAAATGCTGCACGCAACGCATGTCATGTGATCAGAACTGACCAATCAGCTCCACGGACCTTCTTCAGCAGCAACAATGTAGCCCGGCTCTCAGTGCTTTCAGCAGCTCACTCTCGGCAGGCGATGGGGACTCGAGTCACTGTGACTTGGACTGTCGCTATTTTCATGTGACTTGACTTGACAAAAAATAAAAGACTTGCGACTTGACTCGGACTTGGAGGTTACTTGAGACACGATGACTTGAATGACTTGAATGACCAGCCGCCACCGCTGAATTTCTCACCGGCACGGCACAAGCTCTGTCTGTGTTTTTTTTTTTTTTTTTGGACTTTTTATGCATTTATTTTGAAAGGACCGCTGGAGAGAGAGAGGGAGGGAGGGGGGGGGGGGGGGTGAGGGGGCCGTCAGGGTCGCTGCAGCGGGGGTGCTATGAAGCTCGCAGCTCGGTGTTTTCAACCAGAGATTTCATCCGGAGTTTCAGTAACGGTGAGCGGCCTGACGCTGCTTCATTAACGCGATGTCGCCGCTGCTGTTCAGAGTCGGGACAGACGCAAAGTAACTGACATACAGTAACAGTCACCTGTTACCAGCGTTACCAAGCGAAGAGCTAACGTGTCCTTTTTTAAAATCTCCTCTCCTTAACGGTGCGTTCACACCGGGCGTGAGTAAAATATTCGCCTCGCTCTACTCGCTCGAGTTTGCCCGGTGGAATATTTGTTTTTACTCGCGGCATTCGCGCGAATATTTCGCTTGAGTTCAAGTATTTTGAACTCGAGCAAACAGGCGAATTTCGCAAATTTTTCACTTCATTCGCGCCGCCGGCACAAGTTCATGTCCATTCGCCATTGACTTGACTTGACTTGCCCAAAGAAAAATGACTTGAGACTTACTTGAATGTGTGACTTGGTCCCATCTCTGGATAAAGTATAATAATTTTTTCTCCTTAAAGGGGAATTGCCGGTTGTTGTTTTTTTGACAATCTGGACCTTATTTCTAGCATAAAATACGATAATTTACTCGGACTCAGAGGGGAATAGTACTAGCGTATCATAACAACATATTGGTGAAATGAAGTAGTTTCGCAGCAGATAATGTGTTATTTAGAGGCTGCATTCCACTGCCCTGTAGACTCACATTATGGATATACGGATCTAATTGTGGATCTGGATACTGGATCTAATTTCGTCGGAACGACTTGTAATGACACCAGAGTTTTCTGAGGTGAGTAAATGATCGCATTTTATGCTAGAAATAAGGTTGATATTGTACAAAACGGCAATTCCCCAGTAACTGTTTATCCTACAATGATGGTGTTGTAGAATAAAGTATATTTTTTCATTGGGAGCAGATAGTGTTGCTAGTCTTTTTTCTCTCTTTTTGTCCTTTTGACAGTGAAATTTGAATTGAGCCCTATCCCTGGCTGACGTGGCAGCGGAGGCCTCTGGGAAAGACACATTTTAGTCAAAAGGTACATCTAATTAATGTCTGTGAGAGCAACCCTGCATTTCAAAGTGTGCACCTACAGCAGAGGGATGTCTCACCTATCTACCTCAGAAACATCAAGAGCCAAATGAAAGTCTATCACATCAAAAGTGCTGCAGCAAAAGTGTGCATCTGCTTTTGATGGGACATAGTTACATCTCAAAGAGAATGACTACACAACATAAGGAATTCCTTTTCTGCATCAAGTCCTCTCCTGGGTGTCCATGTCCTCATCATGTTTGATACATGACAGAGGTCATAGAATATTTATCCTCTCCTATCCCCCTTCATCAACCAAAACTATTGTTGTAATAATTTGAACGGCCCAGTTCTCTTTAACTTAACAATATCAGGTATACAGACATATGGTTTTCTCTTTGTAAACATATATTTATTTGCATGTGACAAATGTTTAGGCTTCATTCTAGGCTTTAATCTCAGTTGAGAAAGAACTTCTGATGGTGCTGAAGTCAAATGACAAAGTAGTATATGACTCAGCAATTGCACACTTTAGGACAGAGCCGGTTCAGACCTCCATGGGGCCCTAGGCAAAATTTTGCTAAGGGGCCCTCCTAACTGAACTCCACTCGCACCTGACACCCAGTGCTTCCGCGCATCCCCCCTTTAAACATAGGCTATTGCACTGTTGGTCTAACTAAGAATAAATTCAGAACAAATCAAATTGTGTGTGAACAAACAATCATACAGTCTTAAATGTTGGGCATGTAAACATGTTAATGTTTGTAATAACTCACCATTAAATAAAAGTAAAATATAGATACGGCTACTATTAATTCAGCTCCATAAAATTGGCTGCACTCTACTTTCATTTACTTCAAATGTAGGTTTAAAAAAATGTAGGTAATTATTTAAATTATTATTTATTATATATTATTACCATTGTCATAATAGTTCACAAGTTTTATTTATTCACTAATCTGCATCTACAATTTAGCTATTCAGGCAAACAAAATTCAATCTTAGTCAATATTTATCCATTACTTTCCATTTTGTATGAGTGCAGTTGTAACTACACTACAAATAAAATTATAGAGGCCAGCAAGATGCACACAGAGACCGGGGTTCACCCAGGGCTCACCGCTCTGTTAATGCAGGTCAAACACGGGCTAGTCCCTCCCACTCTCCCACCCGGAGAGGAGAGTTACCTGACTGCTGTTCCTGCAGGTCATTGTCAGCTGTTTCTTCCTCCTTTTTTCATTCCCTGAGGGATAACTCCGCTTCATCGTGACGTTTTTAACGCTGTCTTGCTAGGCTGGATCAGGCTGTATGCGCTGGGAATCTGGCACACCTGCGCGACGGACGGTCACGTCGTCAGGTTTTGTTTTGTTTTTGTTTTTTCCCCGCGGGGCCTCTATCAGTTTGCGGGGCCCTACGCAACGTGCGTAGTGTGCGTATTGGGTGAACCGGTACTGCTTTAGGATCACAGAACTGACTTTGTTTTTAAGTTAAAGCAGAAGTAAGTGATATATTTGTGTTAATATAAGTCTTAAATAGTTATATCTTCCAACAGCAATCACTTACATAGAGTGTTTGGACTGAAACACGGGTCTGTCAGTCCCTCTGCTCTGCTCTGAGCCGAAGAGAAAACATTTATCGTATCCTACAGTTTTTATCCAATGAGGAGAGAGAACGGCATGCAGGGCTGTGTGTGCAGCCAAGGAACGCCGTGAATGTGGCGACGTAGGGACGAGGACTGTTATGGTGCGTTCAAGGAAACTCGTATTTTTCCGACCGTGAAGTGGTACCAGTTCGATCTGGTACGAGTTCACGGGTCGGAAGTTACGAGTGGCCGTTATAGTGACTTTCACCGGTAAAACAGGTCGGAGAAACACGAGTGGGTTGCCTGAAACGTTACAAAGTCGTAAGTTGTGACTTGAAGCTGTAATTTACGATTTCAAAAGCCTGCCTGGAACGCAGCATTAGCGAAAACGACCGGACCACTTACTTCTGCTTTAAATATATTTGGTGAGTACTTAACTCTTTTTCGATGGTCAGTTGGATTTCTCTGTTTTTATTCTACCCCAAAATTATACCGTTTTTGCTGATGATTGTTGTTTTAATGATGTTTGTAAGTAATACAATGTAAAGGCAGCATCTAGCTAGTGAACATGGTGGTTTACCATCATATTTGAGAAAACCAAAACAGATGTAAAATTGCACTTGGATGTGGTATTAAGGATGTCAGTAGCATTTGATTCCCCCATTGTATCGAAGCTGGTAAAGGAAGTGAAACCAGAACACGGGGGAATAGGAGCCCAATGCAATGATAAAGTCAACTTTTATCCACAGGGTTAGCCTCCACTCTATGCCATCAGGCTTGCTTTGATTGATTGTTGCAGCTGTACAGATGTTAATGAGGTGGGGCAGTTACTGTGTGTTCAGCCTAGCCTCCCACTGACCTCAGGAATCTTTCTGTTATTCCCCTCCCAGTCTCTCTGCTTTTTCCCTTTGTCTCTTTATGTTGATAACTGATTGATGTATGTATGAAGAAGATTCATAAAGCCAAGGAAAAAAACCCACTGAAACCTATAGAAATTGCAATCAAATCAATCATGATTTGTGCCTGGATATCTATTTTTTTTAATGGCTTGGCCCTCACACCACCCTAATTTCCTTGGCTTTATCTCTGAAGGCTTTTAAAACATGATAGCTACCAGTCTTGGGGGTGATATAAAAGTTTGACATCCTTAAGCCTTGATTTACTGGTAGTATTGGCATCCTTTAAAATGGGTAAAACAGTTAGCACCTCCTTCAGCATGGGGTTGTAGTTAGCATTACCAACATCATATCAGGTAGCACTAGCAGTTAGCTCCTGGTTAAGAGGCAGAATTAGCACCCTTATCCTCCATCTGGGCACCTGCTGCAGTGTTTTCTTCACTGATTAGTTGTTGTTTTTTTTAAATTGATATCCAAATAGTCCAACTATCTATTTTTTTTGTTCTTTTTTTAAAGATGACCAGAAAAAAGATTTATTGCATTTACAGGAATGACCATTTGCCATGCTTCCTGGAATACATTTCTGTCATTATGTCATATGTCTGTTTGTTACCCCAGGCTACTCCTCAGAGTTACTGGGACTACATTTATTATAATATAATCATTTAATAAATGAGCACATATCAAAAAATCTAACTGACAAACTGTCAGAGAAAGAAGTTAGGGTTGCTATCAGAACCCAAACATAAATTGTATTTCCACATTCTTACTTTTCTACTGCACTTTAATCCCTTGATATTGAGAGGAATGTGGTGGCTCCATTTTCATTAAAGGACATTTCCTTTACAGGTCTGTCCTGGAGAAAGTTAACATTGGAGAGTAACTAATATTTTATAACAGTTAATTAAAGTGTGGACTTTTATCGCGCTTCAGTGTAGTATGTCAGGAGGACATTCTGGATGATACAGGTTTAAGAATCTGTCAGCATGTGAGACAGACATATTGAAATCTAAGCCATTGCAATTCTATTCTGCTATATAGGCTGTATTACTTTGAGTGACAGGCATTGTATTACTAATCCAAGAATGGAATTAATTTACTTATTAATTAAAGTATCAGGATTAACAAAAGTACACATGTCCTTAATAAAAGATACACAGACATAACCAAAAAATACAGAACAGAGACTGCTCTGACTCATGTCTGACCTCATACATCAAACTCATTTGACACCAAAGTGGTATTTAATGACTGACATACAGTGAGTCCTCTGAATCAAATGGGGACATTTTTACATAATGATGTGGAACTGTCCACCAGTTAAAGGTTTTAGGGAACAAATAACACAATGTCTGCATGAAACACTGACTGCTCTGCAGATAGTTTCATCTTAAATGATGATTGCTTGCGGAATTTTAAGCACAGTGAAAAGAGCCGTGGCTCTCAGAATGCATTGCTAAAAAAAAAGATGTTGGCAGTAAGGTGGCAACTATAGCACACACTTTCAATTCCTCAATGGAGCCATTCAGTAGATTTTTATCTGTGGAGCTTTCTGTTGCTAGGATGAAGAGCAGGGCAGAGGTCATCCTCAAGGCTAGAAGAGAGGAACTCAACACAGATAGATCAACTTTTAGTTCTGATTTGGTTTCTTTATGGCTCCAGAGCTCCAGATTAACCCTTTTGCATTCGTTGCACCTAACTTTGTTTTTTTAGGTGCACCAGCACAAAATTTAGGTGCACCCAAATTTTTCATTGCGTCGCCTTTAATGCCATAAGGTCAGCTTTTTCTTTTTTTCGTTCTCCATAACTTTCATATAATATGAATGATTTTTAAACAGGAATAAGGGGTGGAGAAATGCTTGTCTTTATTTGAACCACAGTTATATAAAAAGAAAAGAAAGTGTTTAAAGTGCTTCACTGAGATGAAATTGAACATTTCAAACCAAACATTAAGTAAAATAAAACATTTCCAAATAAAAGTACTAGTGTTTAAAGAGCTTCTGAACTGAGACCTAACATCATGTCTCGAAGTCTCATAGCAGGTCACCCCTTGCTGTCACATGCTCCTCAGATGGCCAACACAGTGCATTGTGTACGTCCTCTGTCATACTTCAGCCAGGGAAATTGTTTTAGCCAGTCCTCGCTGAAAGAATACATTTTTGGGCTTTTTAATACAGCCTGCCAGAAATCAAGAAGGAGATGAAAAAATTCTGGGTTGTACACAGGCGTGGTGTTGTGTGTGCGCCTGGCGTGCATGAATTCCACAGTCTTTTGCGTCACCGTATGCATACAGATTTCCACCCCAAAAACGCTCGTCTGAACGCAACATAAAAAGTGAGAACGCAACGCCACTTTTGTGTTTTCTGTTCAGATCGTTTCCGTGTAAACGTAGCCTTAGTTTCGCTGGTTAATTTGGTAAATACTCTCCTCATTGTAAATGTACAATAGTTAATCTCATGTGCAGTCAACATGGTCACCTGTCCAGGGTGTTCCCCACCTTCAACCAATTTAAGCTCGGATTGGCTCCAGCCCATTCGACCCTGCGTGGACAAACAGTGAAGCTGATGGATGGATGTTAAGTCATTTGACCCAGTCATTTGTTTTAAATAATTTTCATATTAATTTGAAGTCACCCAGTCCAATCCCCTAAGTGGATTCAAGCTGCTTTCCCATTTCTTAGATTAAAGCCTTCATGTATTCCCTTGAGCATGTAAATATAATCTAAATACAGTAAATGTGCTATATATATTAGCATGACTGTCAAATTTTAAAGCACGAACATGTCAAAGCACTTAGAGAATGTGCGTACAAATCTCCTGACAGCTGCGTAAACATGTAGCTTCTAGGTGATTATACGTGTGATATGATTAGAAGATGAATACGATATCTGTTGAGATGGTAATTATTTATGATTTTCTCTGCTTTTGAATCTTGCTTAATTAGACAAATAGGTTATTTCTGGAAAGTGACATAAAAGTAAACGCTAAGCTCATATCAACATTAATTATATCAAGAAGATAAAAAAATACAGACAAGCTCATTTTTCATCTTTAACCAGCAGCTCCCTTGTTATCTTTGCAGTGGATGTGCCATTACCATTAACTCGCGCGCAGGGAAATATGAAGGAGCAAACAATGAACATGACAAAATGTGAAATTCCCAAGCCTCTCTCAAGGTCTCATTTCCATGGCAGCTGCTGGGGAACAGGAAAGATAGATCCTCTATCAACAGCCTTTGGGAGGAGGGTTGCGCAATTTCTTTTCCCAGGCAATTTATCTAAATTCAGTCAGTCTGAGTCGTATAGAAGCTTTATCCCTCCAGTATCTCTGTATCTATGAGACACACAAAAAAAGAAAAAGAAAAAAGAATCAAAGCCCCAACTGTGAAGTCAATTTAATCTCAAGTATTGAGGCCATTAAAAGCAACCTGGAGTGAATTATGCCCAGAATGAATTACCTCATCTATTGATTGTGTGCCGAGCTGCTGTGGGTCACCTGTCATGCAGACATATTCACGTGCTCCATCACAGCAGCAATGATCCACGTAGCTGCTACAGTCAAGTCACAGGCAAGTAATCTCCAATTCTAATAATATCCAGATTTGACTATATCCTTGTGAATGGTGAGCAGAGCTCCATCATCTAACAAATGCCAGACCCGAGGTGATAAATTTCACTGTCTGATTTTACATCTAAAGACTGATGGACTTAATTTCATGCGCCGTTCTTACGCTGCGGTGTTTGGAGCAAGATACAAGGGCTTCTCATTAATACCACAGACTGATGCAGCCCATATCGCAACGTACGGTCCAGAAGGTGCACATGAAATACTGATGAAGAGGGACACTTTCTCTTAGATGAACTGCTCTATTTAAAGCAATAATCCCCCAAATCCATGTTGTGTTTGGCATCAGGCACTAAGCTCTTGTAGCAGCGTTGGTTCTGCGCAGACTTCCCAGAGATCATTTTTCTTCTTTAGGTTTCATGTTGAGGGAGTTTGGATTATGAAGCTGCCATTGGTAGCTGTGTCAGTTCAGACAAAGAGGGCTGAACAGCTCAATTCTTCTGAGAGGAAGTAAACGGAGTCATTACTTGCTGCACTGACAGGTGATTTCAGTGTGTTTGCCACCTCAGGTGCCAGCTATACCTTTTGACTCTCATGTTGCTACGGTAGCTACATACGTCACCATTAAAAGTGAGGAGCCGTAGAGAAGAGGAATGATTGCCAACATGAGCTTTAATAGGCTTCTTAACAACAGCACTTCAAAATAAAGTTTTTCTAAATCAAATTTGGACAGCAGCTCTGTATTTACACTGTCAGGCACTAGCAGCCTATTAAGTGACATAAAAAGAATTTACAAACATGCACGCAATCACTTCTCCTGGATTTGATGAATATATCCATCACTGAAAACAAAATGTGCTTCTTGTTTTGGCAAAATCCTCCACTGACATTGGAACATACTTAACATTTCATGTATCTGTCGGCATTTAATGAGTCTGTCCACCACTGCCAGCTCCTGGGCTTTTTAAATTAAAAAGTGATCATAACATTATTATGATGTTTTCTTTAAAAAATGAGAGTATTTGTATCTACTTATTTAATCAGTTGTCAAACCAGGTGTTTTCCTCTTATAGTGAAGAGCACTGGTGGTTTTACAGTATGCATACAGTAAATGATGTGGGCACATGTCTAAATCATTAAAGTTACAGTTCACCAAAAAATGAAATTCAGTCATTAGTGACTCACCCTCATGCTGATGAATACTCCGGAGTAGTTTTTTATTCCTCAAAGTGCATCTGGAGACCTGGGAGGCCGGTTCGACGAAAACGTTATATGAGATTAATAGGGGCTGACAAAAAAAACATTCCAAAAAATCTAAAAACCATTTAATATTCCTCCACACTGCTCGTCCGCTGCAATCCAAGTGTCCTGAAGGGATAGGGCTGTAAAAATGACGTCGTTCCGAGTAAACTCTGGACTATATCCCTTCAGGACACTTGGATTGCAGTGGACGAGCAGTGTGGAGGAATATGAAATAGTTTTTGTGTAGTTTTGGGCCCTCATATAATGTTTTTGTTGGACTATATAGCCCCCTCCCAGGTCTCCAGATGCACTTTGAGGAATGAAAAACTACTCCGGAGTATTCATCAGCATGAGGGTGAGTCACTAATGACTGAATTTCATTTTTTGGTGAACTATTCCTTTAAAGCATCATGGCTCAAAGTGAAACAACGATCAAGAAGCTAAACCTGTGATTCCTGGATGGATTACACCTCAGAAAACCTCACAAATAAACAAACAAAGAGCCTTTGTTACCAGTGACAGATTTCAATCATGAAGAATACCTCACTGAGCCTAAAACCCTCCCCAATGTCAATGCTGATTTAGACACAGACCTACTGTATGCATATGCTATGATTCATTTCTACAGTACATATCTGGTCCAGTCAGTTTCAAATCCACTTTTAGCTCTGTGGTCATGTGACGCTGATCAGAGGCCACTGCAGACTGACTGAGGCAGGTAGTCATAGAAGTTTACTGCAGGCCAATCGGTAGATAGCGAAAGTAGTTTATTCAACATTGATTTATGGTCAGAGAGATACAGTATATGAAGTTGGGAATTTCACTTTAAATCAACATTTCTACAGTCACAGTTTGGGCTGTTTTCACCACTGACATACTGATAGTCAATCAATATTGTCTTAATAAGCCAACCGCCAGTGCTTCCTCTTCAGTCATTTAAATTAAATGGGGATTGAGGAACAAATGATTTATGGGGGAGTGTGATGTTTATTCTGCTTTTTTTCCCCTTTTAACTAAGGAAAATGATGTCAGCTGCAAACTGGCTGACAGGGATTTTCAGTTTCTTTAGCAGCGTAGCTAACTGGCTGGTAGCATTTAGTGTAAAGTCAGCAGCACTGCCAGAATGTTACCATATGAACTAACTACACTGTCTTGGTTAAAAAGTGCCAGATATAGCATTATGATACAGGCTATCTCACCATTTCTGAACTGGTGTCTCTGATTCATGGCTGCCGTCAAACAGCAGGTTCCACTTAGGCAGGTTAGGTTTTTCTACTTTTTTGAAACAAACTCAAACTGTTGTTATCTGCAGCCACTATTAAATGTCACCTTTGCAGATTGTGCTCAAACTACAAAATGTTGAATTAAATGTCATAATTTTGGAGATGCACACCGGAAAAAAGGAAAATGAGAGAAACTTGAAGACATGCTCAGCAGTTAGAAACAAATGTATGATGTATACTGTGCTACTAGTTCAAACATCTATAGACATACAGAGCCTTTAAACACATCATCTCAGTTTTTCAACCTGAGCTCTGTCCACAAGTTTGCTGAATGTGTTCACTGAAATATTGATTTTGTCATTAAAGATCTGGATTGTATTGTATTTCATCCAGATTCCAGTTTATTCACACATTCCGTCACTCTTCTCACTTGCATTTTACTTGTACTGTGATGACTTATCCATGAGAGTTTAGTTGTATTACATTTTGCCCATAGCTAGAATTTTAATCTGGCAATGAGTTAATTGCTTAGACTGTTTCTTTATTTCTGTCTTTATGTGTTGACGAGCTGCCGTAAAATAGCACTTCTGTGGACAGGGTTATCAAAAAAAAGAAGAAGAAAGAAAATAAAGTATTTTAGACCCATTGAAAAATAACCACAATTGGATATCTGTTGAAATAAAAACAGGACTTTATTTTGTATTTTCAGCGCTTTGTAAAAAAAAAAAAAAAAAGTCAGGTGCACTTGTGCAGAGGAATATTGCTTAGAAAAGATTGTGTGGAAGGAAAATGTTGTTATTCCCCAGCTACTGTGCTTGTACTCTCTGCTGTTTCCTCTAACTTGTTCCACAAAGATCAAACAAACCACTGAACATGTATTACTATGTCACACAACAACACGTCAACCCAAACAGGAGACACTTAGGAGAGGAGGCTGCTGACTTCCAATTAATTCTTTTAACTGAACATATTATTAGACTGATGTGATCTTGTACCAGGATGATATATAGGACGTTAAGATAGCAGATGCAATCAAGTGGCAAAACCAAGCACACCGTAAATTATCAAATAAAAGGCCAGGCTTTTATTTGCTCTAACTGCGGAACTACGGCTTATATTTGAGACAGGCGTCTAATTGGACAGGCTTTTAATTCATTTGCCCAGCAAAGATAAGAAAATACTATCAGATTGATTGTTCCAAAGAGTAAGAATTGAAGGAAAGAGCCAATGCATCCATGTAGAAGTTCAATCGGCACTGATTGGGCCATGGGCGAGTGAGTTGGCCCAGGTCCGCTAGCATGTATTAAGCATCTTTAACAAGAAGTTCACAAGAACTTGCACAGAAAATAGACCCAGCATCTAATTGGGACTCAGCTTTTATTTGCTCAAATTTGTAGCCAGACCCGACCAGTACAATGGACCGGCGTCTATTTGAGACAAATTTACGTTAAATTCATACATTGTGTGTTGTTGCTATATTTTGTGATGCAAATCAAACACAACCACATCCACTTAAAGTATCGACAAAGAACTTTCATTTTAGCTTGATTTTGGTGACCCCTGTGGACAAAAACGTCGTTTTGTACTGTGGACCGACCCGACCACTGCCTCCTGAAGGTAAAGAGTTAGACCAGTGGTTCCCAACCAGGCCGTGGATCATTTGGTACCGGGCCACAGAAAGAGATTGAAAAAATATAAAACCATTTGTTTTGTCTATTTCACACTTCCGGACGTTTTATTTTGGAAATTTTGCCACTTCCATTTGTGCATCTTCCCAGCTAATTGACAGGTAGGTCCACAAACGTAAAAGAGTAAAAAACCACGAGTCCTGTTTAAATTACGGGTTCATTGCAACAGGTGATTCACATGCTCCAAGCTCCACAGTGTGTAATAGATGTGCAGGACCGGCTATCTGCCGCTTCATCACTTCACAGAAAACTTATCTCCCTGCGTTCTGGATTAAAGCAGAATATCCTGAGATCGCCACAAAAGCACAGAAAACCTGCCTCCATTACAAACATTATGTTTGTGAAGCTGAGTTTTCTGCAGCGTCAGCAGCAAAACGAGATGACAGATTAAACTGGACCATCACCTCCAGATGACTGATATTATTATTGTCATCCTATAATATGGTGAGTTGTAACAAAGAACGTAAACGTAACAGAAAACCATGTGAGCGTCTACAATCCATTTTATCCATGAGTTTCAAATGTAGTCCTACACCTGCCATGTTGGGGACCCCCAGGTGTTTCAAACTAATTAATTAGTTCTACGCCAATCAGAAACACAACTCAAATTGAAACACCTGTGTTGGTCCCCAACATGGCAGGTGTAGGACTACATTTGAAACTCATGAATACCCTATCCGCGGTAAAATTTTCCAACGGTGAATGGTCCGTGGGGATAAAAAGGTTGGGAACCCCTGAGTTAGACTATTTAGAAATAGCTTAGCTTCCCACCAATGACCTCATTTGCTGTTGTAGAGACATCAGCAGAAACCAGAGACTTTTGCATATCCATGTAAAAGTTCTTTACAGGAGGTTCATACCATAGAAATACATGGGTGTATTTGCCCCAACTAATACTCTCGTGCACAAAACAATTGGTGTTCAAAGTATAATGGACGTGTACCATGATTTTAGATGTATCCATAGAATGCAAAATATACTAATATATCAGATTGGTTCCCTCAATTTCAGAACATAAAAGGCTTACAACACTAGCCTGATGCATCAGCCGCTTATTTCATTAAATTTCATATAGCGTCTGAACACGAGCCGTAGGGATTCGTTTGCTTCCGCGAGGCGGTTGCTTCCGTTTGCTTCGACTAATCGCTGCTGCTTGGCGGTGACGTATGCTATGCGCCGGAAGCCGGGTGGTTTAGCATTGTAGTCTTTTTGAGCATATTGAAAACATGTGTAGGCTATTGACATCCCAACCGCCGTAAAACAACAAGAAGAAGAAGAACATGTGTATTGACGAGTGTTGTCGTTTCTGTTCCTCAAGCACAGAGCGTATAGCTTCGCCGACATCCATCTCGTCAACTGTTTACCGCAGCTTGGGAACTACACCGGTATTTAAGTTTGGGCGCTTCAGTTCAACGTCATCGCCCGTCATCGCCACATCTGCTCGCTGATTGGTCCTACTGTTTTGGCGGACGGAGCAAACCGAAACGCATTGCTAGTTTCCTGACTACATGGTTGAGGCAAATGAAATTTGCCGGAACCAGTAGGCGGCGCCAGCCTGGCTATTACAACACAGCATGCAGCTGTTAATATGAGACCCTGAAGCCTGGCAGGTGGCCCACAGAGCATGCTTTACCATCGGACCCCCGACCAGCCATGAGTAACACGCTTTTGACAGCCTCCTATTTGCAAGCAAACAAGTTCATGCAGTGCTGCAACCAGCCTGAGTAATTTGAAAGTCACATGGGAGAAGGGAGGCGCGAGTCAGTGGTTTCGGTCCTAACGACGCTGTGAGGCAGCCCGCTCTGCATCACCATCTGTACCCCGACGTTGTCAGGGAATGATTTTTTTTGTGCGGCTTAGTCAAGTGCGCCTGAATTTCCTGATCTCCATATTGATTCATGTCTAGGGGTGAGCAGGTTAATTAAATGTGAACAGCATGGCAGCAACATTACATCGAGGACAGAGTAAAGGCAAGTTGAGTGACTGTTTGAGTTGCTACAACAGCAATCAATGCAAAATAACAAGGGAGTATCTGTCATCGCACCTCAAATGGATGAGGTGGAGTGTGATGTGCAGACGAATTAAGTAGCTGCTATAAAGCATCCAGGCAGTGTTTGAGGTTTAGTTGTGCATTAGTAATGAGTAAGTGGATTAACACAGAGATTCTCTGACACTTTCAGGTTACCTGTGGAAAAGGCCTAGACAGATCAGGAGTGTCAAGGACGGCATGTGAAACAGTAAAAACCCTGTGGTTGTGTTTTACACTTCCACTCTCTGTTGTGTATCCAAAGAGAATAATCCGGATCTTTGAGATTCAAACAGCAGAAAAAGTTCATAAAAAGGAAAATAAACCCCAAACCACACTATCTCATTATATCATGGATCTGCTTACTGGACTGTTTCTTTACACTGGCCCCCAGGGGTCAAATATAACATTTTACAAAACATGACATTCCATCAAATACACCAACATTTCACAAATCACGCTTCTTTTATCACATATTAAAATGCTACAGACGACAGAGCCAGAGGGGGCTCGCAGAGATAAGGCTTCTCTCCTGGGATGATAATGTACAGTGACCAGTCAGTCAACACTAGAGCTGGGCAGTGAGCTGCAGAGACAACAGCTGGGCTCAACAGACAGGTGGGTCCAAGCTCAAACCACATACTCTGAATTTAAATGGTAATGATCCCATCTGAAAACCAAGACCTAATTTAGTATGATACAGTAATAGTCCTTATCCATCCAGCCATCCATTGTCTATAGTGCCTGTCGTCCTTCCTGGTTCTGCTCCTTGCTCTGTGTTCCGTCCACCTCAGTCCTGCTCTGCCCCCTCCGCCCTTTTTCATTATCTTAAAGAGATAGTTCAACATTTTGACAAATTGGCCCATTGCCAAAATCCCTATAGTCATAGCAGTAGGTTTGTTACCTTTAATTGTCGGTGCAAGCTATTTTTAGAACGGTGGAGCAGAGCCGCGAGCTGCTCAGAGCTACGCTACGGAGGCTAATGGGATTTCTTCCCTCATCAAACTCATCAAATACACAATCCAACAACTCCAAAGCGCTCTAGTGGACAAGTTGTGACCTCCACATTCACCACGCTATGAGATAATAATGGAATGTTACTAGACAGAGTTGTTTTCAAGGCAAATGCAGAGACTGCTTACGGAAAAACCGCCCCTGAAGGCAACGCACATCAGCAGTTTTGCCTGAATTTACCTCTAAAACAACTCTGTCTCGTAACGATCCGTTATTATCTCATAGCGTGGTGAATGTGCAGGTCACAACTTGTCCACCAGAGCATTTTGTTGGGTTGTGTATTTGATGAGTTTGATGAGGGAAACCAAGAAATCCCATTAGCCTCCGAAGCGTAGCTCTGAGCAGCTCACAGCTCTGCTCCGCTGTTCTAAAAATAGCTCGCACTGACAATTAAAGGTAACGAACCTACTGCTATGACTATAGGGACTATCAATGGGCCAATTTGCCAAAATGTTGAACTATCCCTTTAACTTACCATAAACACTATAAATAAACTCTCTAAACCTGCGAGCTGCGTCTGTGTCTGCATTTGTGATTCGGCCTGTTTCTGTAAAACTGCGCCACGCCGTATAATGATTCTGGGATGAAATTTGGTCCAATTTTAGATGGGCTCCAAGTCGCTTCGTCACCACTCGGTGCTGAATGCATTTTGGGAAACTTGGCTGTCCAGCGTTTCTCTGATGACTAGAGAGGAGCAAGAACACACTCCAGGCATACAGAATGTAGCCTGTTGGGCTATAGGTGTGGACAGGTGAGGTTTCAAAATTTCACAAGCACTCAACAGCAGAGAGGAACACAGATTAAGACACGATCCAGAGTCTTCTTCCTCCTGTCCTGCTGAGCCAGAAGAGCTGTCTGATGGAAAGTCTCATTCCCTCATTCACAGAGTTGACATCAAAGTGAATATTGGAGCACATTAATGGGCAGAAGTTTATATCAGGATTAGATAAAAAAAAAACCTTTTGACACCTGTCTTTACCAATGTTGCCTCTTTTATTTGAATTAATTGTATGATTGTGACAGACCTGTCTGAGTTGTGGTACAGTATACTCTGTTCTCCATGTGGGTATGAGTTAGCTTGATTTGACCATTCATCAGTTTAACAATCAGAGAGGGAGGAGCCGATCCAAGCTGACATTGGGAAAGAGCAGGCTGCCCGTCCATCACAGGCCTGGGATATAGACAGTCACACTCACATTTACACCTGTAATTTAGATTTACTAATTAACCAGTATGTCTTTGCATGTTCTGTTGTTTCCTCATGCAAACCAAAGTCCACACAGACAGGCACCAGGTTCATGCTCTTTAGTCAGTGACAGTGGAAACCATAGGATCTAACTCTAAAATGTTCCCAATGTTGTTTTACTGGAGCAGCTCACTGTGACACATGGTTAAAACAATTCACTCCACTGTATTAGCATTTGACTGCTGCCACACAAGTGATGCAGCACAACTAGAGATAGGCTATCCACCTCTGGAGTGGATGTGTGGTTTTTGGCCTTTAAAGAGGAACTAAGCAGGATTTGTGGCTACATGTTTACCTTAATTAAAAAGCTCTGGACTAATTGTGATAGTTGTGATCACATGACTTGTGACTTTTGTGACTTGTTACAGAGAGAACAGGCTCTTTGTCTTCCACCTGGCTCATGGCTGAAAACCAACCTTGCAACATCAGTGTAGTTACTCGGTCTCCGCCTCGGTGTCCCAGCTCTTGTCTCTGCACACCACAACACAAACGCGCTCTGCAACCAGCAATCTTTTGTTTATGATAGTTAATTCTACACAAATACACACGTTGTAACATTGTACAGTATATGTTATATAATGTTATCCACCACTCCATGTATTGATTTTTTGCCAGCTTCATTGTAAACAAATGCACATGGACGAGAGGAGTGTTGTCAAAACCGAGGAAAAGCAACCGGACCTGCATAGTTCCCCTTTAAAGGGGACATATTATGGAAATATCACTTTTTGAAGTCTACCTGAATTGACAGAAAAATCTGTAATTTTCAGGCTCCCATGTTAAAATCCACGTGGTTTTACCAGCTGTTCCCTCAGTTCTTTTCCAATGATGTAATGAATTTTTGAATTAGCATAATACCACCCCTACCTGGTACCAATAGAAGGGGTGGGGCAAGCAGTGGTTCATTTGCATTTAAAGGGACAGGCACTGAAACCAGCCATTCTGAACAGGGCTGTTTTGAGAGGATGAAAAGAGCTGTGATGTTTGATCCTTGGGGTATTTTGACCAAAGCATGTCACAGACATGTCTTTAAGACACCTGGGGACTATTTTAATTTGTGGAAAGGGGACATAATATGTCTCCTTTAATGGATAGGATTGTAGAAATGCAGGAAATGGGGAGACAGAGAGAGGGGGAATGACATGCAGCAAAGGGCCGCCAATGGAATCAAACCAGGGTCACTGCGGCGAGGCCTGCTTCACCCACTGAGCTATACGACACCAGTATCGATCTACTGCAGTTTTCTGCCTTGTCAAAACTGGGCGCCTACATTACCCACGATGCATCTTGGCCGCTGACAGATGGCTGGAAGATTTAGATGTGTTACCATGGCAGCAACTGCAGACAGAGCAGACCAAATATTTTCAGCGCTTTGTTGTTTTATTCAGCAAAACCGAGCCATGACCACAGGACCCCCTGAAAGGCCAGTGAGTGACGTCCCAGCGTGAGATGAAGATCTGCTGCATCTTTGTCTTCACAGACCTCTGGCTTCAAAGCAACATCATTCCAGCCCAATAACAGCACGCTGCCGTGGTTTACTTACATCATGTGTGATTTGATATGATTTGATTGATGAATGGACCCACGTTTCAAATTTTGTGTTGACAAATTTCTGGAATTCCAGGTGTGTAGCTGGCACCTACAACAATGTTCTCACACAAGCTGCTGCTGCATTTACTGTGAATTCAGCATCACATACAGTAAAAGGCGAGTGACACTGCCAAGAGACAAGTCAGCTAATGCACTTTCTGTCTGATCTAGTGCAGCTTCCTCGCTAGGTAGGGAGGAACACAGAAGCAATAACACTGTCATGGCAGATTTTCTCTTCTAAATCATCTTAGTAGCGCTGTGCACACCAGCGCAAAGTCAGTGAGCAGAAACCTCCGGGTGAGTTTTAACAGTGACTTGACTTCTGAAGAGCGAGGACAGACACAGCAGTGCAGTTGTGTTTTGTGGAGCCGAGAAGCAAATCTGAATTAAGTTGTTTTTTGGTTTTTTCTTTTCTCATCTGCCATTTCAGCCTCAGCCAACCACTTTCAGACAGACAGACAGACAATGTACACAAGATCCTGAGTTATCTAGCTATGGATAAATGAATGAATGAATGAATATTTTATTTCCGTGTCATGCCACCACTGTGGCCCATCCCATATGGCATTACCTGTTTACTAAGAACATCAACAAATCCTTACTGGTGCCACACAACACACTTAAAAAAACTGAGATGACAACCCCCCCAGCCACCCTCTCATTCATGAACATTCACTGTTGCACTTTGCATTTCTTGCACTTTCTGTATTGATGTTGTTGGTTTTATTTATTGTTTTATTGCTTTTACTATTTTACTATTTAATGATTGTATACCAAGTGGAGTAGCAACATAATTTCGTTGTACTGATGTATAATGACAATAAAGGCTTTCAATCAATTTCAACAAATGTACATGCGACACATAACATTCATCTGTATATAGCTCTTCATCTCAATGGCCAGGCCTTTTCGCAAATACATCAAACTGACGCTTTAGCTTCTCCATGTAGTCCAACCACACAAATTCATTTTTTGGGTCTACCGTACAAAACAGTCTTTGTCTGACAGGGTCATAGAAAGGACAGTATAACACAAAATGCATATCATTCTCCACATCTGTGAGATCACACAAAGTACAAATTATATCCTCTTCCGCTATGCCTACATATCTGCCTGTCTTGATATGAAGACCAAGTCTAAACAATTTGAGCAGACAGGGATCTTTACTTTTTAGACAAATAAAAAACATAATTTTCGGGCCCAAAAGACATCCTTTATTTCACAGTAAATGTGCAGCTTTGATTTACCCCATACGTATATCTAATGCCCATCTATCTTTACTTTGTTGAAAAATAATTTATTTTAGTACATTAATCTACACTTTCTCTTTATTATAACAATCATCATATCCATATCCAGCTCTGAGAAAGATGTCTATCCCATATACTTGCTTCTTTATAGACAAAGATAAACCTAAGAATTGTGCTGCCTGTGATAATCAAAGTGATCAGATCTTCAGAAGATAATATAGATTAGGCACCATATGTCAAAATCCCAAACTATCACTTTCAACTGGTGTTCTTTGCATGTTCAAAATCCTTCATTATACAGTCAAAATATCAACTCCTGTCCTGCACTGTCTTTATCTTATTATCTTATATTATATTAGGCCCACCATCCATCCAGACCACCTCTTCCAGTAACCTCTATATGGTACAGTAACATAGCACCTCCTTTACTAGAGAACAGTTGTTAATTATAATCCTAGAGGAAAGAAAGAAAGAAAGAAAGAAAGAAAGAAAGAAAGAAAGAAAGAAAGAAAGAAAGAAAGAAAGAAAGAAAGAAAGAAAGAAAGAAAGAAAGAAAGAAAGAAAGAAAGAAAGAAATGTAATGTAATGTCAGACATAAATAATTATATGAACATGATATCAAACCATCTGTTGATTCATCACAGATAGTAACTACACAGTGGGAGTTTTTAACATGGCCTAAGTATTGATGTTGGCTTTTTTATATACTGTATACTTGAAAACACAGTACTCTGAATAACAGAAGCAGAACTACCAGTCATCTCTCTCTGAGCCATCTAAGACTTAAGGTTCAACAAAAAAAGCTACTTATAGTGTTTTATGATCAGTGGATAAAATTACTGTTTTATTAAAGGAACTTAGAAAAAATGTCACGCCGCATTTCTGCCTCCATCGGCAAATTGTTTTGGTTGTTGTGCATCCTCAGTGTTTGGTTAACTCTCCCTGCCCTCCTCGGTTTTTCAGATGTAGGAGGCAGCGAGGAAAAAATAAAAATAAATAAATGAATAATAATTCTTATGAAAACATTGCACACTCTGAGTAACTTTCTATTTAATGCTTCACCCAGGACCCTAACAGGCTACACATAAACTGAAGAGACCTCTGTTTGCTTTAAAGGTCCCACCTATTCCACCTTTTCTGCATTTTATTTCAAGTGTTGATCCTCAAGGAGATAGCCTACATTTGTAATTTTAAGAATTTCAGTGTAGTTTTACATCTCCTCTCTCAGGCTTCTCTCTGCAGCTCTGGTAACAACAGGTCGATGGCTGTTTTCTTAATGATGAAACTGTTCTCGGAATTAATAAATAAAAGTAAAGCAGACTTCATTTAACTGTCAGAGAAACTAAATCCTGCAAGATTGTGGGTCCAGGTGGACGAGGCTTGGGGCATGTCAGAGAGCAGTGACTGCTTTGTGACATCACAAAGTTACAGAAGTAATCCCCAAAACAGAATTTGTCATTATTGTGTACAGATCTCCCACACACTATTGAGATCCCTGACAGTGTCAAATGAATAAAGTGTAAAAATGTTGTTCTTTCCTTATTACTGTGGGAGAGTGCAACCAAACAATTTAGAACAAGAGTGAAAACTAACAGGAAAATATTGCAGGGGGTTTTGGCACAGTTTTTTGGGTGCTACCCACACGTGTTGCTCATTTTAACAGTGATTCAGTGGCAGTGACAGAAATTCTGGGCGAGTCGACCACAAAATAATAATAACAAAATAACTATAAAGACAAAACGATACATTTATTGAACATGGACCCATTAACAAGTGTGAATAATGTAGATTCATCCACATTAATATAAGACTCTTTTACAACCAAATACAAACTCCTCTGGGTCTTTGTTCAGAAATTTTTTTTAATTTGATCTCTTGGATCTTAGAATGAGTGTAATCACTCATCTATCAGACGATGTAGCCCAAACTTTGTACCAAATTCTGTTTTCAAGTAAAAGTAAAAATGAGGTAGTTTTTTTTTCCGCATTGGATAATGCAGGCACGCAAGTTGTGTGGCACGTTGGTCACGATTCATCAGCCAATGATATTGGATCCATCATCCGTCAATCAAACGTCTGAGAAGAATGAGGAGTACGATGGAGGAGACTCGTCCACCACCACAGACACAAAACTCTTCTCCGTTCCTACTCCACTCTCCATCAGCAGTCCATCACTTAGCCTAGCTGGTCATGTCACCATTCCAACATACCGCTATTCTGACATGTGAACATCCCACCATTCCGACAAGGCTTTCAATATAAGGAATTGTGCGTTACTCAACAGGTGACTCCCTTCTTTAAGACATACTGATGCATAATTACGCAGTAGACCACAGACAGGGACTAGTCTGCCTGTCTAGCCTCTACTGTACCTGGTCTTTTTACTAAACTTAACCAACTCCTTTCTTCATTGCCTAAGCCCAACCAGTGCAAAATCTTTAGGGGAAAAAAATACACTATTAAAGGAATTGTCGGAAAGGCAGGATGTTTAAAAAAAAGAAAAAAAATACTGTCATTCCGACCACAGGAGGCAAAAATTGTCGTCTGAAATTCTTCCGACAAACAAAGAAAAAAGTTACCGAGTGCTCACAGGTGAGAGGTAGACTCCAGACAACTTGTTCAGGTGCTTGTGAAGTTGAGAAGTTCAAAGTAGAAAAAGCAAAAGCGAAACACTTACTTCAGGCACTCCGACTGAGCCAAGGAATTCTTTAAAAAGCCTTTATTTTATTTTATTTAGGGCATATCTCTATTAAAATATATGAGACGCCAAGTCTGAAATTCCTGTCTGGTGGTAGCATTGTAATACAGGATGTAACTTTAATCAGTACATCACACCATTGCATTTGCAATATTATGTGTGTAATAGTAAATGTGCTTTTTAGCAAAGCACATACTCTGTCAGTGGGATACATATTTGATTGTTTATGGGACTTGAAATAAAGAAGAGCAGGGGTGGGCAGCCATGTGTGAAATTCCATAATTTACTATCCAAAATGAATTAATCTCCCTTTATTATTCTGCTCCCTATACAATGCAGAGGTTTTAGTTCTTGAATGTTATAAGCAATGCACAATGCTATTAGTACTGTTAGGCTATCACACAATTATTGTACCTACAATACTAAGAAGAATGCTGTCATCATCATCCTCCTCCTCCTCATCATCATCATCATGTCAGTTGTAATGGTGCTCACATCATCCCCAGTCTTCACAGCTCGTGCTCTCTGACAGATCAATGGGAATCCAAGTCTGTGAAATTCAAGTACAGTTTTACCATTGCCCCGAGCGGTCTGTGATAAAAGAGGGCAAAGCTAGACAGTTGATAGATATAGATTTGGAAAAGGATTTTTTTTTTTTTTTTTTTTTACCTCAAAGTCATTTCATGTCTCATTGCATATATGACATGTAAAAGACAAGTGGATGTTTCAGTTGAAACCAGATGTGTCTGATCAGGGTAAATGTCGCTCGCAGAGGAAATCTTTAAGATGTTCCACCCTTTAGGTGAAGAAGACTTCATGCTTCCTGCCAAGACATATCAGCGTATGTAATTCCTGGAAGAGCTATGAAGATTTTTTGATTTGTCTTAGCCAATTAAAATGCCCTGATATATGTGTAACTGCTGAATAAGCATGGGTGAGCGTTTGATTCAATGATCATACAGCAGGGGCTACATTATTACACTGAAATTCAAAGAAAAAACAAGCTTGTGTGTAGAAACAATAACAATCTACAGATATCCAGTTAAAAAAAACTTAAAGTGTTAAAACTAAAGCCAGCGAACGTCACAGCTCAGTGGAAAAGTTTGGGTGTGCTCTCTCCAAATGCTCCATCATGCTTCCTTTTTTTCACGGAGGTGCTCTCACTCCAGAATAAACACACAACAACAGCCTGGTGTGTTTATTCCGTACTGAGAGCCGAAAGGCCCAAACTCATGCTTCTCAGTCCACCCACTGTTAAATTGCCTGTTTTCACTGTCAGTTTGACTTTTTCTTTTTTTTCAGAGCGCAGCATCCAGGTTGCTTTGGTAGGAAACTCGGCCATCCAGAGACACTGGGAGTCAATGAGCTGCTCTGTGCTGTTGGTGATGACTGCATGTGCTCCATCTACAATAAATATTTCAAGCTGCAATATGTGATTTTTGTGGACTGTATAGACACCACAACAAACCTTACATACAGTATCTGATTTATACCTTTGCACTTGTTACTCCATGTCTGCTGAATGTATCAATTAGCATTACATCACCTTAGAGTTGTGTTTTTTGTCCATCTGACTAATTAAAGTTCAATATTCACATCCCTTTTAACTGTATTTGCTCCGAAACATATTTGACCTGTTCCACTATGTTCACTGGTGTGTGGCAAGTCACATGAAAACTGTAATCGATTACTCATTACATGTTATTGAAAAAGCAAATACAGCGCTAATTAATCAAAAACATCTGTAATTAGTTATTACCCTTGCTTACATTGACAGCTATGCAGAGAAACAGGATGCATTGTCTGCACTGCAAACCACTCTGTTATGTTTTCCATCCCACAGTGATTTTTTTTTTTTTTGGCTTTAGTGACATCCATGCTGCGACTCAAAAAAACTGGGTTGACACTTTGACAGGTGCACTGCAACCCTTTGTGGCATTGTGAGTGCTCACATCCCGGGAAGTTACAGATTGCTCCCACTGGAATACAAAACCAATCCCCACATGGCAGCTTGACAAATCACCTATCAATACCCACCCGTGTAATTTGCACCAAAGTGAAACATCAAACAGGAGGGATCAGGACAAGTTTAAATATGGCTCTGTGTTTTGCAGAGAGGGAGGTTATCACCCGGCGCTCCGGGCTGGCCTTTACCTCCAGCGCCAGATGACCCATAAGAGCAGCTGTTGTGTGTCTGTCCCGTTCATCAGCGCCATGGATGCCTGTGCTGAGCAAAGTAATATATCCCAGAGAGCTGATGCTGCTGCTGCGGATGATTCATCTGAGAAGATTCACTGGTCTCTGGTATTGATCTGTGACCAAGGCTTGTGCCCAGGAATATCATTTCCCCCGTGAGGCGACAGTTAGACAACACCATGCTAAGCAGCACCAAACTGAGAGTGACCCCTAAAGAGCATGACTTTGCGAGTTGTAGCTTCTCTCCACAAATCTTTACTTTATTTAAAAAAAAAATAGTGAAAAGTTGCAACAATCCAAATATTCTGTTGTTAAAGGGACATTGTGTAACTTCTCCTGTTATCTATTCACAAAAACTGATATATGTTTTTCATTAATCGGTAATGATTGGACGAACTGATTAATCCAGTTGTGTCTGTCTGTTGTGTATCTGGATTAATCAGTTTGTCCAATAAGGTAAGACAGGAAACAAAGGAGCAGCATTAAGTTCAGGAAGTAGTGGAGCTGTGCATAGAGCCCATTGTAACCTGATGGTGTCACACTCTAATCAGGTGTTTAACTCCAAACACCTGCAAAGTTTTCTGAGCCTTTAAATGGTCTCTGTTTTGCTAGTTAACTTATCCACAGGTTTTTAGAGGTTTACCGCTGGCTGGTTAAATTATTTTTAGGAGATAAATGTTGGTCTCATTGATGTACCATAACAACTGTGGCAGTCACATTAGTTTGTTTAGAGAGAAGTGAAGTGAAGTGAAGCTTCAGGTGTGTGCTGAACAGAGGAGCGGCGCTTCCTCGGGGCTCTGTAGCCTACAAACAGAAATCACCACATTACATCAGTAAATAAAAGTTTTACAGTGTTTCAGTCTCAGTCTACATTAAATTTTATTTTATTTTATTAAGTTATATAACATGGTTAGGGTTAGGGTACATGGTAAAGACACTTCACTACTCTAAACCGTATTTGGTTAGGGTTAGAGGTCATGGGCACATTGCATTGTGGGATACAGTACACAATGTGGACTGGTCAGATGCACACTGGAGATTTTTTCCGAATCAGTATGCAGATTTTGCTTTTGTTTGCATACTGCATACTACATACAAAATGTTGGTCAAATCAGTACATACTAGCAGTATAGTTGCTGTTTCGAATACAGCCTTAGTTTGGTTCAGTAGCTCCACTACCATGGAGAAGACTGCTGACCTCCATCATATCCTACTTTATTGAGATGTGCCTGTATTTCAGGTTGCCTGATGACTCCAAATATCCCATATGTGAATGTGAGTGTTTCTGTGTTGTTCACCTCTATGTGTCAGCCCTGTGACCTTAGCCATCGACTGGTGACCTGGCTGGATCTTGATGCTTGGTATAAACTATTTGATGCAACAAGTCATTTAGTACAAAAAGCTTCATCTGAGTAACCTCTAACCTAATGCTTTTAAAATGGAACTGGATTAGACCTAATGCATGAGATAAAAATCCTCAGCTGCTATTATTCAAACTCAACAGCATCTGTTGTCAAATTCTACAATTTAACATCAGTGGCCCGATAGAGTAGTTATAGAATGAGTTTTTTTTTATTGCACTTGGCTTGAAAGGCTGCTGTGTGATGAGATCCCCACAGTCACAATGTCAACAACAAACATGCCCAAAGCTTCTGATAATGACAGCGGATGGCAGGCATTTGTCAGCTGGAGGTGACTGCCTGTGGAAACCGCTGCCGTTTGATTGGCTTTTTGCCAAGTACCTCCTTGTGTAGTTGGCACAAGTTGGTGCTTCTTTTGAAGAAGAGAGCAGCTGCTGTCACCGTTAACAAAGTGGATCATCTACACAACAACTCTAAAAGTCTGGCTTTGAAGGAAAGCCTTCAGATTAAATGGGTCTGTGCCACATCAGATATTGATTTATACCGTTATGACCTCTTGACCTGCACCATGGCAATCGCTGGTCCTGGGACCTATTAGCCTATGCTTTTCCAGCTTTACAGACTTATAAATATGTTTAAAATGTTGGATACTCATTCTAGAGGACATGGAAGTGCCGTATTATGAGGTAGGCATGTGTTGAAGTAGTCCCCGAGGAACTCTGAGCTGCTGCAAACGTCTCATTTTGACACGTCACATGGACTCAGAGCCCATTGGTAAATCATTTGCAGTCTTTTAGTAGGAGGTTGACATCATTTCTAACTGTCCGATGATAATATGAGATGTGGTGGAATTTAGCGTTTACCATTCAGATACGTCTTGCAAAAGTCGTTGCTGCAACGGACGTTCAGGCGGTGTGTTTTCATTGTCTGGGTCGGATTCCGGGTCCAAGACGTATGGTTGTATTAAAGGTTCCATCCCGGGCGGCTCATTTTTTGGCAAAAATATAAAAGTCTAAGTATGTATGGTAAGTATTAGACAGTAATTGATGACATAAGTGATTTGACATATCAATGACGAAATTTGGTCATCTGTGTAAGGAGCAGGGGCCAAAATCTGGCCGACCAATAGAATTAGTCTCAGACAACTTTGGTTGGATGGCCCGTCAGTCAGTCAAACTGCCAAATCATATACTGTACGTGTACGGGACACGTTTGTCTCTGTGGCACCGTGAGTCCGAGGCTCTGATCGCAGGTTTGGTTCCCTGCAGCGGTGTGGAAGGCAGACAGCCTCCACTCTCCCTGTAACAAGTTACCAGTCATTTATCTAACATCACAATTAGTCCCAAGCCGCCCGGGATGGTAACTTTAAGTCAACATTTTTAATTATGCTAAAATAGTAAACAAGCCAATTTGAATCTGAGTGTTTCAGAGGTAAGCAGGGAAGATTGAGAATAGAGGAGTACACAGACAGCTTGTATGTGAGAGTTTTTGTATTGATTGAAACTTTCAATCAACCCCCGGCTGGGGTCCAATATCATATTAAAAGCAATTGAAATGAGGATAATACAACAAATAATAACAAATATGGTCAGGTCAGTGACGCTTATCTGTGTTGCTTTCGCTGCTTTTGGTCGAGGCCGATGAGACCCAGTCAGGGAGTCACTGGCCCCTTGTATAAAATAGTCATGATCATCCACCATCAGTCCATGGTTACCCTGTCAATCAATCATTTAGTCAATAAAATGTCAGGAAAGACCAACATTCTGTCTATAAACAGAATGGTAAAAGAGGAGATGATGTGAACACCAGACAGATACATAAACCATTTCCTCTCTACGTCAGCTCCATATAGATTCGCAGCCATGTTTTCAGGATGCGTGTCAACGTAGGAGATGCATTGCTTTTGATCATATTCACTGTCAAACTATTAAAACATCATTTTCCCGCACGTCAATTTCAAGTTGATTGTTATGTGATCACACTGAAGAGGTGACAGATGTGTTGTTTTTCAGAGAGTTACAGAGACAGCAGCCACAAACAGGAGGAAGTGATAACGTGCCTGTCTTTATGGTGTCTGAACTTTGCAAAGGAAACATGTCTTCATTCCACTACAGGGGCATGTCATATAAAGCAGGGGTGTCAAACGTGCAGCCCATAGGCCTTTCACACAGGTGTGGAATGGTAAAAATTACATAGAAGACAAAAGAGGCATAATATTGTTGAAATTTTGCATTTTTCTCAAGACGTGTAATAATATACTTGTATGTTTTTGAACTAAAACAATTATTTATAGGTTATTGTGCTATTATTGTATTGCTCTGGCCCACTTGACGTCAAACTGTGCTGTATGTGGCCCCCTGAACTAAAATGAGTTTGACACCCCAGATCTAAACGTTGGTTTGTCCATAATGATAATTACATTATGATTTTCATGATCTAAGTTAAACTCATGTATACAATGCTACAAGCAGCTTATAACAACCCATACCTACATTGCGTATGACCTTTAGTGACCTACATGCACTTGGAAGATAAAATGAAGCTGTTTCATCAGTTCTGTTGTTATCAGGAAATGAGTACAGGTTAATTACCAATGAAAACCTGAGCTCAAACTGTTTTTGTTTGTTAGTATAGTTTTTAGATGAATATAAATAACAATTTATCCTGTGTTTATCACAATTGTGAGAAATACACTGAAGACAATAATATGAGCTATTTATCAAGCAATTTAGTCTCACAGCAGAGCGTAGAAATAACCTTTAAGAACAGTTCATGTAGTAAACGTGATTAATTACATGTAAGCTTAAAGAGAAATGGCCAATTATGCAAAGTATTTAACTACATCTACCCCACTGTTCATTCTTTTTTTTTTTAACAGTTAGAATTTCTGTGAGTAAAGCCCTGAAATAGAGACAATAAAAAAGAACCAAAGGAAGAATTGAAATAAAACACAAAAGAAGGAATATGAACAAAGTGGCTTCACTGTGACAGAAACCTGCACTGCAGAGGTGAAAACAACAGCTGTCAGTGCAGTGGTGATGAAACTGTAACCCACTGTAACCTTTTCCATATCAATGAAGCATAAATGTCATCTTTCCATCATGTATTTCTTCATGTTGTTGTATGTATGTTATTTTGTTTTTTGGCATGAGTGGTGGTTGAAAATGTGTGAGCTGAATTTAGCTATGAGTTCTCTTTATGTGCTTCACTTAAATCTAAAATTCATTTCTAGTGGTCTGATGAATATCCTCAGAGACTTTAACTTGATTTCCATTTCTTTCCAAACCACAGGGCAGAGAGAAATGTAAAGAAGATTATCTGCTTGACGCTGTGTATCGCAATTATATCAGTTATTTAGAAGCATCTGTAGTATACATGCCTTCATTATTCACCCATTACATAACAATGCTCAGGAATGGAACAGTTGTGTCTGCGGAGCAAGAACAAAGGAGGCACGTTCACAGAGCTGACAGAAATTAAGGAGGAAGAGGGGAACTAACTTTTATCTCAGTTTATGTCGAACATCTGAAAAGCCCTCTCCCTGAAAAGCAGTAGATTGCCCTTCAGGATAAAACATGTAGCTGTTCATCAGCGCTGTCAGGATCTGCATGTTTTGAGCTCTGGCTTCACTACAGCACAACAACTCACAGTTGTCATCGGGAGCTTTGGCACCTTCATCTTCTTCAGAGCGAGGAGATGTTGCACTGATAGCGCTCTGAACATTTAGCTACTGATGATGCTCAAAATAAAACAAGGCTCCTTCCTGGTTTTCCCACAAGTTTTAAATACCTGCTTAGCTGATCGAGAGCTTAGAATGTCAATGCATTGAGGAGCAAAGAAAAAAAAGAGAGAAAAAGAAATGCTCAGTGTGAAGAATATTTTCTCTTTATGCATGAAATTCTCATGGATGGATGAAACAGGACAAAACTGTTTATTTCAATTTGCAATGTATTTGAGGAGTACTACTGTATCTCCAGCAACAACTAAACATCACATCACATCACATCACAGGCACAGTTGATTTTAAAGAGGAACTATGCAGGATTTGTTGCTATGCTACTTTTTTTAAACCTTAATTAAACAGTTTTGGAGTAATTGTGATGGTTTAATAAATGGCTTAACCTGTTACGAGGGAGAATGTTGTAAATATACATGTTGTAACATCATATATGATATCTAGCGTTATCTACTGCTGTAGTGATTGATTTCTCGCCGGCTTCGTTGTAAACAAATGCACGTGGCCAGGAGGAAGGTTAGCAAAACAGCGGAAAAGCGACTGGACCTACATAATTCCTCTTTAAGGACAGATGTGCCTTATAGTTTAATCTTGAGGCCCTCAAGAAAAAGTACCTACGCCTCAAGGACAAAAAAGCTCATGTGTCGGTAGCCATGTTTACATGGACACAAATAATCGGAATGAAATAGTAATAGGCTAAACGCTGATCCGAATAAAACTGCGTCGATTGAAAAATTTTAATCTGAACACGCTGCAGGGCCGTGGTGCTGATTTGGATTTTTTGGTGGATTGTTTACAGGGTTTCTCTGCCTTCAGTGATTAAGGTTGCGCTACAACTTCCTATTTATGGCTGATATTTATATTTTGGTAAATTGGCACCATGCAAAGTATGCTGAATTAGTTCTGAGCAGCTCTAGCTTGCAACGTATGACTGGATTACTGTGACTCTGATGAAAACTGTTGATTCTCAGACAAATGGCACTCCTCATCACTGCAGAAGTTCGCTTCTCCCCCTCTCCCTTGCCCCTTAGGAGGTCTTTCACCTCCTACCAGGCCATTGCCCTAATAACAATGTATTCTTAGCAATTCTTGCCTGGTTAAATAAAGGTTTACTACTACTATTTCTTAGTGGATGTTTATTCGTGGTTGAATATTGAATATCAGATTTGACTGAGTTATGGCTGTGAAAAGGAGTTGGGTTTTTGATGCAAATTGCAGCTGCATCACACTGGGTGCTGAGGGTTTTAAAGTACCTCAACTGCCTCCACAAACTGTGTCACAGCCACCGCTGCTGCTCCATTACTCACTGTGTGGATAAGTGGGACAGATCAGTGGGAAAAACTACAGAATTAAGGCTGTGGCTGAAAAATCTTTTTTTTTTTTTTTTTTTTTGCTCAGGAAGCTTCCAAACTGAGTGAAATGACCCAGAGTGTCTCAGCAGCAGCCATGAGGGAAGCTGCTCCTCTTCTCTAAACGGTGAAGAAATGAGCTTAAGTGCTTCCAATCTCATCTTTTTTAGAATAGGACACACAGGACCTACCTTCATGAGAGCAGAGGGAAGAATGCCGTCCCACAATTCATTACTGAGGCAACATCTTTAAACAACGCACCGCACAGAAGACCCACTTCAATGTAGACACAACAGAGCATCAGTTTGGACTTTCCAAAACATAGGGAACCACTTACCTGACTGGCTGATCTCTTTAATTCAACCTAGTCAGGAGACTCTTATACATTTTATTAATACTGTAAATCTCAGTTTGTCTTTTCCTAAGTCCTGATGAATCGTCCTTCTCCTCTTTCTCTTGTTCTCATGACATTCAGTGTGTGTAGATAGATAGAAAGATTTCATTGTCCACCGTGTAGTGGAAATTTGTCTTCAGCCTCTCCAAGACAACAAAGCATAAGACAATCAAAGCACTCCACAGCATGCACATAAACATAGTACGCATAAAAGATGAAACCAGGATATGTATCATGTAAACAGGAATAACCAGGTTTCTCTGTGTGCATGTAAATAGTAAAAGGCAGTATCCCAAATATGGTCATAACCAGGATCCTCGAGTCCATCGTAGTGGAGGAAGATCAGTCATTAAGAAGATTAGTGTGACGTCTCAAATACAACCTGGATGAACCTGTCCTTTTCATTGAGTTTTTAATAGGATGTTTCGTTCCTTAATATAAGATATCCAAGAAAAGGTGTTTTACATATTAAAGGTGAACTTAAGATGTACTGTATGTTGCAGGCTTAAATCCCAGGTTTGTTAGGTCTGAACCCAAACAAAGACAGGTTGACAGAGCCATGGATAGGGCATGTACTATTCCTGCTACGTCTTATCTCTTTGATACAACAACACAGGGTTCAGCCGCTATACCTTGTTGTTTTTCCCTTTTTGTGAAAGGTAATACAACTAAAAAACCAAAAAAAAAAAATAGGGCACGTTGATCTGAAGGCGCAGATCCAGCGGTACACGTTGGAATGCATTTGGAGTTTTAGGCTGTGATCACTCTCGGCATCTTGCATTATTCAGCTCCACGAACAGGCCTCTCCTTCCCTGATACCCTTTGAACAAGCAGCATTGTGTTTACATCAGGCTCTGATGATGTTTGAAGTGCCTCATAGCACCATCCAACCAAGTCGCCTAATCTGTTATTCAGGGTCTGTGTTTGGGCTCTATTGGTGAAGGTCTTTATAATAAAGAACAATCTTTGATGAGAGCAATACCATAACAGAGTCAGAGTGTGCTTAAGTCTGTATGCTGAACCGCTCATAATAAATCCTCCTCGCAGTACACCAATAAAAAAAGAATACATTTACATGCAAATTGGGAAGCCGGTGGTACCATGTTGCCAGCAGGTATTAAGGAATAAGAACATCTTAATGAAATACCTTCTGCTTTCAGGCCACAGTATTATGTAAAGCTGCTCACTATTCAGCACGAAGAGGGTCAATTCCAGTTTTAATGTTGCTTGCTCACCTTTTGACAAATTTGTTTAAAGGAGCAGAGGAAGTGTGCTGTTGTTCCTGTAACAGCAGGGAGGAGAGAGGTCAGCGGCCGGGGCTCTGCCAGGGTTTGATGTGATGCCAGCGGGGGCACAGAGGAGAGTTTAAACTGCACCAGCTACAAACGAGAGCATGGTACTCTCACTGCAAACCCAACAGATGGTGGTAGATTACTGCCCCACCCTATTGTCTATTAAAGCACATGAATATGAAGCTCTTTAACTTTATTATACGTGGTATTTACTTGACACTGACTTAAACCCTGTGGCCCTCTTCTGTGGACAGTGTTTTATTTACAGTCACAGTACATAACCTTAAATATCATGTAGGGAATCAGTTCATGCAGATTTATGAAAATAAAATGCCCTGGGATTTAAATATACACTAGTTAGAAAACTTTGAGAATTTATGACTAAAGAGATGAATATTTTCATTGGTTCCTGTTATATTTCAAATATATCCATAGAAATTGATAATTTTTCAGAATTACAGCCGAGTTTGTGTTTAAAAAAAGATAAGATAATACATACCTAAGTACACAGATAATATCCAATGGCAATAGCAGCAAAAGAAAGCAGTATTTGTAATAGAGTATGACTAATAGGAAAAAAAAAAAACACATACCAGTCCAACTATGTTTTGTGCTGAGAAGCTCTTGTTGCGCTTCATACAATGCTGTAGGATGTGTGACATGAAGACAAAGTCATGTCATGTCTCCATATTTCACTATGTTATTAGTCATATATAAATATAAAATCCAGTTGATGGAGGATCTGAAACCAAATCTGGCACAAACATAAAATGAAGAAATAAATATTACATTATATGAAATATGTCCTTTCGCGATTAAAGCAGAATATAAGTGATTGCTGTCGGAAGATATAACTATTTAAGACTTATATTAACACAAATATTCTGCAAACTTCTGCTTTTAGACCTGAATGAGGTTTTTTTTTTTCTTTTTTTGACATGAACTTTTGTTTAAGGTCCCACTGAAATAGAACCACAACAATGGAAACACTCTTAACACAGACCTTCCAAAACCAAATTCAGAGCACCGCCATTAGTTTTCATGAGGAGGTAAAAAATGTGTGCCAAAATGAAAAACAGCCATAAATCAGTCACAGCTTTGGGGCAGACAGCCTGTCACACTACAACAGTTTTCTGTGGGCCGGCTGACTCCAGTTACATGTGTGATTGACTGAATTGTGCTGCAAGCAGCTGCACAGAAGTCTACAATTTAATAAACAATAAGTTTCAAACATGTTTGCAAATCAAGGGCTTAAATTGTGACAAACAGACTAGGCAGGTGGACTCGCAATGCAGAGAAGGAGGCAGACAGGTGTAAAGGCAAGTTGGTTTATTCAGTCTAAAGTCAAGAAACCAGAAGCTCCAATAATAATAAGAGCGAAATGACACAGACAACTGACAAAATAAGACAGGAAATTAACAAAACACAAAACAGAAAAGAAAAGACACAGCAATGCTAATGGGTCCTGGATTCACACTCTTTATTCTTTACTTTGCAGAAGACTCCTTTGATATAAATTACAGTTTCCTGGGTAAGTCTCTACAAGCTTTGGACACCTGGACTCAGACAGATCACGTTCTTACAGATCAATCTTCTAAAGTTCTGTCAAACTGAGTGGGGAGTAATTCAGGTCTTAAATCTGGGTTTTGAACCATCACCCCAGGTTCAGGTCGGGTGCAGTCGCAAATTTCCTTCAAGGACCTCGCTGTATTCATCCACTCCTCCTGCCTACACTCCCTGGGTCTCATTCATGAAACATTGGCAAATGTGTACGATCAGGGCGGCGTTTAGCTCACTTGATAGAGCTGCCGCCCCATGTTGAGGCTACAGTCCTCACTGCAGGCGGCCCTGGTTTGAATCCCGCATCAGGCAGCCCTTTCCTGCATGTCACTCCCCCTCTCTGCCTCCCCATGTCCTGTCTCTCTCTCACTGTGCTGTCAATTAAAGGCAATAAAAAGCCCCAAATATGTATATATATATATATATATATATATATTTTTTTTTTTTTTTTTTAAAAAAACCCATGTACGATCATGAAGACCATTCGTCGTAAATTGAATTGAGACCCTGACCACCATATAAGGAGGTAGGTGCACTCTGTTCACCTGCGATCATGATGCAAACAAGGAAAGAGAGAAGAAAAGAAAAGAAAGGTCAGGGATTGGAGTAATTCTATTCTGGGTGAAGTGGAGTAAACACTTACTCTCTTCTGTAGTGGTGTCACTGGGACAGGTGAATCAAAGGCCTGGAAGGAGGTAACAGATGTTGTGAAAATGTTCTCGGTTTAATGAGCCATTGAAGAAGTAAAGCCAAAATAGTTTGATATGAAACATGAAAAAACAAACATAACACATAAACACACATAGGAACTCCAACAGCCACAGGAGGAGGAGCAGTGTCCTGGTCCTGTGCTATTAATTCATTCATTCACTATATTTCAGATTTATCTTGATTAAAACCTCCTCAATTCTGATTGGCTCATCAATCAGTTGTGAGACGAAATCCAGAGAGAAGCCTGACTGAGATGCAGGTTCTGGTTGTTAGAATCACACCTTCTTATGGATTCAAATTTAGAATAAAACACAGTAGAAGTGCAACATATGGAACATTTGAATGAATGTGAACCAGTCCTCCAGTGCAGATTATAAAGTCCTAAACCTAACAGTATTTCAAGTCATTTTCACACCTGACCAAGAGGACTTGTTTCGATTGGGCAGCTGAAAGTTGTAACATTCGGTTCTGCTTTCACACTGCCATTTCTGAATCACACCAAACTTTCTGAATAACATCACACAGTTGAAAATGTTCACACATTTTGCAGGGGAAATGTTATTTTTTCTTTCTTTTTTTACTTCATATACGTCATACATAGAACCACAGTTACATAATTGTTCTTTTTTTTTTACTCATCTAATAACCATGGCTCAGCAAGTCCTTTAATATGACCATCAGGTAAGACAGCGAGGCAGAGAGTATTTCACTCTTACAATGAGAAAATGAAAAGAAAACAGCACCAGGAACAAGAAAATACGATTGATGATGGACTACGAGGTGTTTGTGTTGCTAACGTTACAGACGTAGCCTACTGTGTATAGCAACACTTTCTACATTCGGTCCTGTGTTTGGTCCAGTGGGCACACTAACTGCACCACGGTTCACTTGCAAGCGAACCGAGACCCATGTTTTCAAGCGGTTCGCTTGTTTGGTCCGCTCCAGAGTTTGGATGAGCTTTCACACCTGTTCCCAAACGAAGTGGACTATCCCAGGAAACGAACCCTGGTCCGTTTAAAGGTTGGGTCTGGAGTTTTGTGCCCAAAAATAAACATTAGACTTGTACAAATGAAATCCGTCTTAATCATAACCTATGAGCTTCTAGTCCTGTGTGGTGGTGCCTGTGTCTGCAGCCCCCCCTCCCCGTATTTTGGTCTTTTGCTCTGTTTTGTTCAGGTTTTGTTATGCACGTGGACGTTTCTGGGTTCCTGGAGCCGCGGACCGATTCCCGACTGTCACCAACACTGGTAACAAGTATGAGGGCCTTTGTAGTGAGGGGGTCATTCCTATGTTCCCACATTATGTTCCCACATTTCTAACTTTTGTTGTCACTGAAAATTAGGCCCTATGTTCCCACAGCCCTTTGGTCCCACCATTGGTTACGTTTGGGCAATGAAGAAAAGAGTTGGTTAAGTTTAGTAAAAAGACCCGGTAGAGGCTAGACAGGCCAGATAGATAGAGTTCAGATAGGTAGAGAGAGTCCAGTGGGAACATAGGGCCTAATTTTGAGAAAAAGCTTAGAACTGTGGGAACATAGGGCTGTGGGAACATAAGGCTGTAGGAACATAGGCATGGACCTGTAGTGAGCTAGCTCGATGCTAACTTCGGCTAGCGCTAGTGGTTAGCATCCACTGCTAAGACCCCCTTCTTAGTTCACCACAACGGCATAAAAACATACACGGAGGCTCCCACGGCTCCAGCGGTTCTTTCAGACTGTATTTCCTTTCCTTTGCGGTCCTGACAACTGCTGCTGTCAGGAGCAGGAGGCTACACAGCTTAGCCCGAGAGGAGGGGCTGAGTTTCAATGTCTTGTTTACAAACTGCAACGAACAAAACTCCAGACCCTACCTTTAAAGAAGGACCAAACAGCTCTGGTGTGAAAGCGACCTCCGACAAAACACAAACCCATGTCCGCTGCTTTTTACAGTGCACCCACTCCATTCTGCTCTCTTTATCCTATCTACACTTGTGCAGCTTCTTTGTCACCACATAACATCCAATTTTGAGTACAATATACACATGTTTTATTCTATCTTATCCTGAGTGATGCTTTATTAAGGGATCCCTCCTGGATGACACATGGAAGGAAAAATGTCTCTTGTCAAACAGCAGGGGGCCGGGAGCTGCCATCACCCAGCCGTGCAGCGCTGACAGCACGGCTCATCTGCAGACTCCTGAACACCCAAGGATGACTGATGAACATATGAGGGAAATATTAACCAGTTGCGGACGAGGAGCCAAACCCAACACATATTTTACTTATCGGGATAATCAACCTAGCTGGAGCTGAGGCTGCGGCTCCATATCACCGACCATCTGCTGATGGGCTGTCCGTGCCATTACCGTCTCTTCCACCCACGTCTCAGCAGACATGCCACCCATCAATCACAATCTGTTACTCTCACTCACTCTGTCATGATCAGGGCCTTCTGCACCACGCTAATTATTAATGAGGGAGACATGCAAGGGGATATGTGGCCGGACAAAGAGATGGCATCTGCTCATCCACTGCCTTGTGCTACATTTAGGTTGAAGGAGGGGGAAGGAAGCTTGGAAATAACTCATGTCACAGTGCAGCTGGCTAAACTCACCATCAAAAATGTGGCTATTTTTCATTTTCATTTTAGGTTGAAACTTCATTCCCTTCAGTCAGAATTAAATTGCACTTGGCAAGTAAAGCACAGAAATCTAAAACAGCAGGATTGCAGTCCTTACACCGTGAAAAAAAAGTTGATAGATCTTCGGGTCAAGCGATGGCTAAAAAGTAATCACGGCCATTAAGTCTCGCTGCAGGAAAAGTTAATAACGTCCATTGTTGGTTGAATGTAGCAGCTGATTGTGAAAATTGCATAAATGTGCTGTGCTTGTGTCTGTGTTTGGTGGTTAATAAGCTGCTGATGAATGGTGAAATGCAGCTCAATCACTGGACAGGAAACCCATCCCCATTTCCTTCCAAGTGTCATAGGGATCATTTTAGTTATGACCTATATTATAAACTGATAAGTGAAGCTGAGTGAGAAGGTGGTGTCTCAAAGCATCTGGCTCCAGTGAAGTCAACAACCAATTAAAATGATGTTTGAATTTAAATATGAGTTGATTTCATATTGAAACACACCACACTACTACACACATCACACACAACACTACGTCAAGATTCACCATTTATTTATTTTAATTTATTTTCAGAACATTTAATTAAAGGGTTATTCCAGCGTAAATCTAATCCATGGTCTAACGCACCGTGACACTGAGTTAGACCCCCCCCCCCACCCCCCAAGAGATGAAGTCTGCTAACTGCTAGCTTCTCTAATTGTAGCAACATTAGCAAAGACTGCACGATAAAATACAGCGCAGTCTATTTCTCCACGTGCAACCCGCGATCAAAAAGCCACTGCTCAGAACAGCACCAAACCTTTAAGTCGCTTTGGACAACGCAGCTACCTTTGTACATGTTTAACCTTGTTAACCTGTTATTTGCACACATGAGTTTCTGTTGCTGGACCATAATTGATATCGATATGACATTTGGCACTTTTTTTGGTTAGAATTGTGTTTGTGTGTTTTTCTGTTTGCACGTGTTCTTTCCCTTTGTTCTTTTATCATATAGCACTACTGGAAACAAAATTTCAATCAATCAATCAATCAATCAATCAATCAATCAATCAATCAATCAATCAATCAATCAATCAATCAATCAATCAATCAATCAATCAATCAGAAAACAGCATACACCACTCAGTACTTGCTTAATCACTGGCAGTATGACAAACATGAATGAATGAATGATTTTATTTTGAACCTGTCTAAAATAAATCATCATCAAATCATAGTACCATAGTATACACACACCAGAAAATTACAGTAAGAAGTATACACTTTTTAAAAATTCCTACCCCTTGTTAACTCATCACAGTTATATTACAAATAATATGCACAAATATCCATATAAATGGCATACAAATTACATTTAAAACATCATATTTTTAACAGTTTTAATCATTGACCATGGGAATAACTTGTGTACCACTAGTGGACTGTGAACCAAAGGCTGCTCTAGATCCTCCTTAATGCTACTGGTTGGTGCACCTGGGTACCTGCAGCCAATCATCCACATGAGCGTTTAAGTCAGGAGCTGCACTTCAGCCTGTCTCAGCCTCTTTGTGCTGCCTGCTGACACCCAGACTGTGTGTGAAGAGCTATCTATTTCTGTCAAGAGCTAATCCATAGCTCTGTGATAAGCACATGTCAGTTCATATAACAAGTTCTGACATTTGGTCTTGAAATTACACTTATTGTAACAAAGTAACAACAAGGATTAAGACTAAAACAAACTTACATTATAAAATGTCTTTGTTTTTGTCCTTGCGAATTGATTTCATACATAAATCTATTATTTTTTGGTGGAAATGAAACTTACATATCTTCTACTTTATTTATTTTGTTGTTGTTGTTTTAGCTGTGCCAGCTTTGTGGCCAAAGGTCTTCACAGTGAGTACATGTTAGTTTTTAATTCACACTACTGATTCTAGCCTTCTGAATCTCATCCCTAACTGAGAGTGGGTCAAAACCTTGGATTTGGCTCAGCTGTGCAGTGATGTGGTCACTGGGCTGGGCTGGGTCGTAATAATTAAAAATACATATTCTGATTAGCAGTGGATGGGATGCAGGTGAGTGAAACAATATATAATGTATGAGGAAAATATTAATTACATTCTTTAAGCTTCATTTTTCATCAGGTACAATTTAGACTGTGTCAAGACTGTTGAACATGTGATTTATTATTCATTGTGGGCAGCAGCCAAACATTATTAATTGCTGTTCAATGGTTTGTTCTGAGGAAGTTCTTTAGTTTTAGATTTTTAAAATTTATTTTTTGCCTAACTTGGATCCACAGGAATCCAAATGAATTAATTGATTAAATAAAATATCCTTTGTTCGGGCTATTGTGTAAATACATGCTCTTGTTTTCATTTTACCAAAGACAGAAGCTGTGCTAAATCTGCTTTACAAATGTTTTTTCATGAAATGCAAAATGTGTAATTTCTGCCTCTAGTTGTCTCTCAGACCAAGGTAATATTAACAGATGGTATATAGGCTTTATGCACAGCTCCACTACTTCCTGAACTTAAAGGGACAACGAGGAGTTTTGGAAAAGAGAAGTGTTTTCACACTACATTTATGAGCACCGCGCACCGTGAAATTCCTTGACCGGCGCAAGACGGACTCATGTTTTAATTCATCAATAATTAAAGTCAGAGGTTCAAAGAGGTTCACATACCGTCGTAGTTCCGACCATAAACGGCGATTCGGCTGCGTTATTCTCATGACTCACTGCAAAACCGAAAGTAAGGAAACGCTGGTCGGCTCAACCAGCATTTCCGTCACCACTAATAATGACAAAATAACCAACGATATATTTATTGAAAATGGGCCCATTAACAAGTGTGGGTACCGGAGCTTCATCCACATTAACGTGAGACTTTTTAAAAACCAAATAGAAACTCCTCGTTGTCCCTTTAAACAAGCTCCTTTATTTCCTTTCTTTCGGCCCCCCACAGAGTCGGGCGGATTGTGCGCGTACTGTGAGCCGTGCGCACTGTCTGCGGACGTTTGAGGTTTCATAGTCGAGCGTACAGTGTCACATTTAAAACAGGTCGATGAGAAGATTTCCCGCCGAGCAGTCTGTTGTGTGACACAGAGAACGCGTACGCGGAGTCTGTGCGGTCGTAAAAATTGAGCTTTGCGCGGATGGGTCCAGCTGACGTCCACTTTGGGTCCGCATTGAGTCTGCCTCGAGTGCGCGCGGACGTCAAGTACGCCCGAGTATGTGGGGTTTACATTATTGGACAAACTGATTAATCCAGGTGTGTCTGACTCTGACCTCAGTAATCACAGCAATGGTCAGACACACCAGGATTAATCAGTTTGTCCAAGAATGTAAGACAGGAAATAAAGGAGCTTGTGGAGCTGTGCATAAAGCCTATTGGGCGACATCAAGAAATAGTATGGGATCATGGGAGTTGTTGTTTTCACCACTTTTAAGGTCAGTTTCTGGTTGGATTCCTATTTAGTCTGTTTTAGTCTTTGGTTAACTTCCTGTTTCAGTTTTTATAATTACTAACTGTATCTGAGTTTTGGAGGTTTTGTCCTCTGTAGACCATTTGGACCAGAACAGACCATTAGTAATGAGCCTACAGAGGAGTGCCTGCTGTGTGTCCGGGCCAACCCAAAGCGCTGCTCCCATTGCCTAGCAACCTTTACAGCTGCAACTGGTTAAGCTAATTACTCAGTGGGAACTGTCCTCAGACTAGACCATCACATTACCAAACACCTTAAATTAAAGATGAAGAAAAAACACAAATGACATGAACTGTTTGAAATGATTTTAAAGGGTGCAGCCCCTGAATGAAGCCACAGCTTCTGTCTTGTGCGTTGTCATCACTTCCACCCACTTTACTGTCAAGTCTCCCACCTGCGTGATGGCTCATCCCGCCCTAATGTGCTGCACCTGTGTCTCATTGTGGTGTGTTCACTTTCCCTTCTGTGCCGTCCGTACCTCAGTTTGAGTTTTTCAGTCTTCTAGTGCATGTCACTCAAATCTCTTGTTTATCTTGACTACCCCAAAGGTCTATTCTGGGACCAATTTTATTTTCCCTTTGTGTTACCCCTTGGACATATCATCCACCAACACAACATGTCTTTTCATTGTTGTGCGGATGATATACAGTTGTATCTCTCATTTAAACCCCATGAAACAAGCAACGTCGCCATACTGCACTCCTGTATATCGCTTGTTTAGGACTGGATGTCGGCCAACTTTTTACAACTGAACAGTAACAAGACAGAAGTCCTCATCTTTGGCCCAGCACATCATAAAGTACAGATACAGTCCTCACTTGGTTCACTCGCAGTCAATCTAAAATCCACAGCTAAAAATCTGGGAGTAACTTTTGATAGTCAGTTATCCTTTGAGCATCACATCAAAAATATCACCCAAACTTGTTTTTTATCAATTAAGAAATATCTCCAAGATAAGACACATGCTCAATGTTAATGACACAGAGAAAGTTATTCATGCTTTTATATCTTCATGCATGGACTACTGCAACTCTCTTTTTACCTGCTTAAACTCTTCCTCAGTCTCTCAGCTATAACTCATCCAGAACTCAGCAGCCAGATTACTGACAGGTCCTGCCATATCACCCTGATTTTAGCAGAACTTCACTGGTTGCCTGTTACCTTTAGAATTAATTTTAAAATTGTATTACTCACATATAAAGCCGTTCATGGCTTGGCACCGGAATACATCACTGAACTTTTAACCCCCTATAACCCAACCAGGCCTCTTCTTGAAAATCAGCCTGAATTCGTAAAGTCTGATCCTGCCTCCCATGCCAAGCAATCTACTCATTCCCCTCATCTGATTTCTCCATCCATCTCCTCACCTGCAGCCCATCAGTCTAATTCATTTTCACTTGTTCTCTGCCACATTGCTTGTGTGTGTGTCTGTAAAGTTCTCCAGATTTTCAAATTGTCTTCCTGTTCTGACCCTGCTGCTTGCCTTTTTTGAATTTCAGATTCTTGCAGATTTTTTGTACCTGTTGTGACTGATCCCCTGGTTTTAACTCTGACGTACAAAATATTGAAGCAACATCCCATTGCCACTCCACATCCAAAATAAACCCAATGGGAGAAAAATGTTACTAAGATACAAAGAGCAAAAACACAAAACCAAACTATGACAGTAACAGAGACTAAGTAATGAATGTCACAAATTCAGGGGGAGTGTTGGGCCGGTGCAGTTTAAATCTCTTTTAACTTCTTGACAGACACTGCTGTGATTTGTATGTGTGCTCCAAACATGTAGAAAGTTGCACATGAAGTGGAGAGAAACCTGTGAGTTCAGGAAGAGAAATTGTGACATGCCTCACTCACTCATTCACACCCTCTTAATTTAAACTGCAAAATTTCCCCATCTTCCTATTTGCCTATCAGTGACACTGCTGCCCTACGTACTATCACCTACTGCCTATTGTTTCAGCTCCACCTCCACCCCAGCATCCACCTGCAGGCTCCAGGAGGTTAAGATATTCCTTATCACTCCCATATACAGTATACCATATTTGATGAAATCATATTCAGGGAGTACCGAGCCGGAGCCTAGAATCCAAACTCTAAATGTATACTGAAGCTGCAATAAGCAGACTGAAATTAAGTTATTTAAGTATCTGTCTGAAATTTTGATACATCTCAAATAGGATGGATCAATATGTTGCTGACATGTGCTTTATAACCCTTGATTCATGTACATGTTTCATGTTGCCTCTTCAATCTCCTTACTAATATTCATATCAAACCTATCATCTTCTGCTCAAACCTTTAGTAGGCTTTATGCCTTGGAAGAAGATAAATTATTAGTTTTATTCTCAATTTATAATGTTTCTATGGATACAAATATAAATAAATATATAATTTAATGGTTTGATGAGTCTTATGCAATGGCCTACTCTTACTGTTTTGATTTGATTTTGATCGCCACAAACATCAGTGGCCTGACACCATTTTGGCCATAGAAGAGAAATCTGCGTCAAATATTAAAGCAGAAGTAAGCGGAATATTTGTGTTAATGTAAGTCTTAAATAGTTATATCTTCCGACAGCAATCACTTACATAGAGTGTTTGGTCTGAAACACAGGTCTGTCAGTCACTCTGCTCTGCTGTAAGCTGAGGAGAAAACTTTCCTTGTATCATACAACCTTTATCCAATGAGGAGAGAGAACGGCATAAAGGGGCAGTCCTCTCTGTGTGTGCAGCCAAGGGATGCGCGTGAATGTGGTGACGTAGGGACGAGGGCGGGGACTGCTAACTCCATCGGCTGACAAGAAGTTAGCCAAAACGACCGGATCGCTTACTTTCTGCTTTAAATAACCTAATTAATTTCAGCTGAGTTGCAAATTGTTACTGGGAGTGAACAAAAATAAATAAATAAAAATAAATGTGACATATAGAACATTCTCAACTAGTTGAACTGTTGACGTTCATAGTAGCCTTTACTATCCATTGTATGAGTTCAGCGTCATTTCAATGGTCAATGGATTCCATTTTTCATGTTCTATTGACACTATATAGCTACCACATTCACACTTTGACACTCATATTCACAATCCCACACTTACTGAGAGCTGAGAGCACAGCCAAGGACAGTACAACATACGGAAAACTGTACAACAAGCCCAGAGGAATCTTCATTCAATTTCAAATGAGTTCCCTACAGTAGTAAATATAGGTATTTTCTCTGTTATACAACACTGACTTATTTTTCAGTAATTTTCTTGTGTCAACAGGCTAAATAAATAAATAAAAGTCTGTCTATCTATCTATCTATCTATCTATCTATCTATCTATCTATCTATCTATCTATCTATCTATCTATCTATCTATCTATCTATCTATCTATCTATCTATCTATCTATCTATCTATCTATCTATCTATCTATCTATCTATCTATCCTTCAAATGTCACTGCTGGTACATACCACTAAATGAGACGGTGTTTGCCAATCATTATTAGAAGCTGAGTAGCCTACTGTTATTGGTCTTTGAAGAGTAGAATAGAATATGGTAACTCAATAATACCAATCAAATTTGCATTATCAACATTATTATTACCATGTTTTCCCTTTCTGTTTGGCTGGCTTTTGAAACCCAACGGCTATAATACTGTAATGTGTCTGATCCTTAAAGTGTGTATAAGCAGAATCGCTCTGGACTTATAAAGGTTGTTGTGTTGTTGATTAAACCTAACACTCAATGTCATGTATATTTATTAAAGATTATAGTCTTAAGGTCAGTTTCCACATTGAGTCTGAGAGGAGCTTTATCAAATACAGAATCCGATGCTTACAGAAGAGAGCTATGGCAATTACCAGTTAGAGTTTTAATAAACCAGAGCCTTCATTTCCTGTGATATGAAATAATTGGGCCTCCTGATATCTCATACTTCTATCATCACATGTGTAGAGTCAAGTAAATATTCATAAAACATTTCTCCATCTCCAAGCGTTTGATTTTTTTAGTAGAACATAAATTCAAACCACTGTGATGATTTTCAGTATGCTGAAATTACTTCTCGGGGTTGAGCAGAGCCTGTAGAACCCTTCAGAAATGGCACTTATCCAATCATGGCTTCAAATGAGCGTGAACACATACCTGCCCATGAGCGAACGCAGCATATGTTACCTTTACATGTATAATAAGACTGGTTTCTCACACACAGATGGGGCTCTTTAATTTGGGTTGGTGCAAGGAGCCTGTGCTCACTTATTACTCATTTCAAGCTGCTGCACATGTGCAAAACGCCTCCACCACATATTAAAAGTGTAAATAACACAAAGTGTAACCGGAGACGTGATCTGAACCTTGGAATTGTGTTGGAAGCTGAGCGCGCTCCCTGCTGAGCTCAGCTTGTAGCGTTTCTCTCCTTTCACCTTCCCGGACTCACGCCGAGAAAGCTGGAGGCGGACACTCAGACATATATGAAGTCTTTGTCTGTAAAGCATCTGGTTGTGTGATTTGTGACTATAGCTGGCTGACACTCTCAGATTTGTCCCTTTTTATTGCTGATAAACTGCGTGCCAACTTGCCGGAGTTCTTCTTATGCACTGCACTGCACGGCCACCCTGGCTTTTCATGTATTACAGTCATGCTGAGGCAGGCTGGATTGTCATTATGATGTCCCCATACAAACAAACTGTCAAACACCTCCCTCTTGTGTATCTGCACTTATGCATGTGGCAAGGGGAAGGTAACCAGCGGGCTCCTCCGGCAGAGACCAGGATATAAAAAAGCAATGGTATGAACCATGAAATATTCATGACTGTATCCAGAGCAAAGCCTTCAGCAGAGCCCTTCACAGCCTGTTATGGTCTGGTGTGAGGAGCATTCACATGGTCTCTGGGAATCTCATGACACACACTGGAGGATCCCTGTAAACCAGCTTGTTCCTCTGATTTTAAATGAGTCTATTGTCGTGCTGAAATTACAGCAGTGCAGATGTGCGTTGCATTCAATTGCTGTCCAGCAGAGGGCAGTGTTATGAGATGATTTTTTTTCTCAAGTGGAGGGTTTTTGTCTATTCCTAAATGAAAAACAAGAACCTCTCAGGCAGCCTAGCAGAATAGCTGTGGATGGAAATGATTCTAATGTTAGAGAAATTATGAGTTTTCCCATGATCAGGACGTTTGTTCACTGATAATGTGACACCATCTGGGTTTGAACTGCCATTGGCCAAGAGGGGACAACTTAGGTTTTAATCTGCTGCCATATACACAACAGAGTTTAACCCTCCTATTGTCTTTTTGGGTCAAATTGATCCAATTTGTTCCCTTCCTCCATCCTTCCTTCTTTCCACAATCCTTTTTCCCTTCCTTCCTTTCTCCTATTTCTTTCCTTCCTTTCCCTTCCTTCTTCCATCCTTCTTCCTTCCTTGAATAAATCTGTTCCCTCCCGCCATCATTCTGCCCTTCCTTTTTCCCTTACTTCTTTCCACAATCCTTTTTCCCTCCCTCCCTCCCTTCCTTCTTCCTTCCTTTTTGACCCAATCTATTCCCTCCCTCCATCTATCTTTCCTTCATTTTCCCCTTCCTTCCTACTTTTCCTTTGTCCTTCCTTGACCCAGGTGGACAACATCTGAACATGATTGCTGTGTTCACATCTGCCCAAATGAACTGATCGTCTCCCTGTTTTAAGTGCTCCAAATGAGCCAGGTCTGAATACACCAATGGGATGGTGCTATAGTGGTTAGCACTGCTGCCTCTCAGCAAGAAAGTTCTGGGTTCAATGTCCCGGCCTGGGTGGAGTTCTCCCAGTCATTTCATGTGTTCTGTCCAGGTTCCTTGGGCTTCAAAGACACTCACAATATCCTGTAGGTGTGAGAAAATGTGTGCCTTGTTTGTTGTGATAGACCTGCTCTTACTGTATGTCAGGTACAGTAGTACTGGTTTCAGCCTCACATGACCATGCACAGATTACATATAAACAATGGATGGATTATGTCTTGGAAGTTGATGAGAATGCTATTTTACTAAAATAGCATTCTCATCAACTTCCAACTAGTAGTTAGTTACAAGTTAGAAGTTCTGACATGAAAACGTCTCTAGTGTCACTGTTGATAGACAGCTTTTGGCATTAAAACAGTTTCCTGTGGGCTGCGTTTGGAGAGGCAGGTATTGATTATACATTTAGTTACCTCTGCCGAGGAGGCCGTGCTTCTGTGGCTGGAATCCTGAAGCAGAATTAGACAGTTGGTTGTTTTCATTTTGGTATGGGTAATATCTCACCTTCTCCGAAAAGAAAAAGCCCCCTCGCACCGACCCATTAAAACTAATGCCACTACTTTTCTTGGATTGACAGGCTTCTGTCTGCTTAACAGCACTGAAAAACAAGATACCTCTACACTAGTTTTCTGCCTCTTGGTTTGATTTCAATCTGGCAAAGAAAACACCATAACACATCCCAATATCTCCAGGCATTTTAAATCATTCAATATAATAATTCATTAAATTTGATCAAATTAGATTGGATGTTGGTGGATTGGAGTGTATAAGCACTCCCCAGGGTTGCAAGGTTGAGAGTCCACAGATGCACTTGATGACAGATGGTAGTTAGACAGATCCTGGTGTGTGTGCCCTCCCTGCCTGGGCCCAAGGTAAAAACAAATAATACCCCAAACAGTTGCCGGCAGGTATGTCTTTGACTTTTTGCAGATGCTCTATTACACTTTCCCATTATTACACATGAGTAAATTGCCTAATTTACAAATGAATTGGTAAACAAAAGTGAGAAGAGCCCTCCTGATCACCAGCTGGTCTTATGAAAATGAAAAATAACCTTTGACTTCAGCAGAGTTTATTTTCCTTCGACAATCAGTGTAATGTTGTAAAATACTACACACCTGTACTTACATGCCAAAGGCAAAGGTATTGAAGGTATGAGGAAAACATTTCTTCTTTTTTGTTATCTGTAATTAATAACTTTGAACACAAAAATAAAGTTTCTCATGTGTTTTTTTTTTTACCCCATGGGAAATCATTTGTTTTCCTTAAAATAGTTTCTCAGGTTGAAACGTGTCACTTTAATTAAAAAGTCAATCAGCTTCAAAAGTCAAAACACTTCTTCCATTAAATAGAATTTGCTCCACTGTTTGAGTTTAGTTCCAATAATGGACTTTTTTTTCTCTTTTCTTTTTTTTTTAGATTGATTACGTTTATTTGTCCTGCAGCAACATTGTCTTCACATTTCACAAGAAACACGAAACAAAACATGGAACCCAGACAGTGTCAGACCACAAATACAAAACAACAATGTGGCAACATATACCCCACACAGCCATTCAAACACATTACAATCTTTTCAGTGTTTTAAAAATCATTATCATATTAACTACTTTTGTGATCATCAACTGCTTCACATCCCTGTGTGCATTACACAGCAAAACAGATTATTATTTTATATTATAAATTAGATCAGAATTAAAATTGAGATTGAAATTGCAGTCTGTCTTCAACTCATGCCTGCAGTGTAGTTCTGACTTTAATCCATTCCAGTTTTTGGTGGTAAATAATGCACCACAATGCTGTTTCCCAAGCACAATAAAATCCAGTGAATTTAATCAGAAATAAAATAAATATACTGTATATAATTTGCATCTGACTCATGAGAATAGGAGAACAGTGCCAGGGGTCCACTGCCACCTTTGTATGTTTCAAAGAAGGATCATATAGGTAACAAGCACAGTGGGTCCAACTGCTGTGTGCACAGTCAGGTCAAGAGTCCATTCCTCAAAGACATGGCCAATGATGATGCCCATGTCTTATGGACCTGTGTACTCATGTGTGAATTAACCCTTAAAGCTCCAGTTGGTAAGTTGACGAAAGTGAAAGTAAACTCCGCGACTTGGTCGGAAATTTCAAGACAATACTCCGTCAGGTCCCTTTATGAACCTCTGCCAAGCGCCCCACACACACACAGACACACACAAAGTAGCCATGAACGCACCCACAGAGAAAAAAAAAAAAAAAAAAAAAGATGTACCGTATCCATAGCACGACGTGTAGGAGCGGCGATTGGCTGCTCCTCCTGCTCCCTCTACCTGACTGGTGGAGAATCGTCGGGCGCGGTGGATTTTGGCAAATACGATTACAGGCTGTAGGTGGAGCCAGAGGAGTTGGATTTTGTCCTAAATTACTCATTTAATGTCTGACCATCAGAATATAGTGACAATTCCAGCAAATATGACTGAATAATTGTTACCAACTGAAGCTTTAACGGGGCAATTCCTTAGACATAAAAAAAGGAAAATTAAATATTTCCATGAAAACAATGAGGCTGAGATCAGTGTTTGCGTAACTGTTCTTATAAAGCTCTATACATAGCTACATTTCTAGGACCTAACAGCAGAGTGATGGTTGAATTTCTATTTGGCGTATCTGAGAAACATCTGGCTGCCAGTATAGATCTCTGTCTGAAACTGTTAATGAAATTTCCACATCAGCTTTATGAGCTGATGATACATCAGAGTCTTGCTTACAGCTCATTGTGCTGCCCCCAGGCAGGTTGAAAATATCACAGCTATGACAGACATTCAAAAAAAAGCTACAGCGTTAGGAATTCAGTCAATGCTATAACTGCTGCTGGTTTGTACGTCAGTCACTGCTGGTCAGTGAATAACTTCCCACAGTGGTGAAGTCTTTCTAGTGGTAGGTCATTGACTTATGGTCATGTTTTGTTGTAAGGACACATCTAGTAGTGGTAGTGATCCTAACAGGAGCACAGGACTGACAAAGTTTACATCATGAGGAGGTTGTGATGGATAGATAGGTCAACATCCAAACCCAGCAATATGATGCCAGATAAGATGCCAGATTATAGACTGGCTAATTTCCATCTGTTGTCCCCAGGCAGGCTGTTGTAATAATAAAAAAGAAAAAGAAAAAGACACAGAAGAAGCATAGAAAACCAATACAAGGAAATACGGGAGGGAAGAGGAACAAAGTACTGACTTAATACTGAGGAAAAAGGAAAACAAAAAAAGGTTAAAGCCTCACACAGTTGCACTAGACCCTACAGCCCTTAACCTTGTTGCCCACAACCCAAATTGCACCTAACCTCTATTGCACATAACCCAATTGCACGTAACTTGATTGCACATAACCCAACTGCACATAAACTTATTGCACTTAACCCTGTTGCACATTTCACATTGAGTTACCGGCCATTAAGGCTGTTAAACATGGTTGCACTGGGTTGATCTGAGCCACACCTTCAGACTGGACTTAAAGAGGCATTCCCTTATAGAGGCTATTCCACATATTGCAAGCCTTAAACGATAGGACATTTTGTCCAAAAGAGATTTTTCTGAATGACACCTCACAATCTCTGTTAGCAGAGGCCCTAGTGACTCGGTTTCAGTTTGTAATTGATCTAAATTCAATGAAGTCATTCAGTGGAGGTGGCGCCATGCTGCAGAACTTTAGAGAAGCAAACTTAAATTTGACAGGACAGCAGGGAGAGACACACAGGGAATGACATGCAATAAAGATCGCCCCGGTTGGGAATCAAACCAGCGCTCAGTAGTCACGCCAACATGAGACGTACTCTCTAACCACTTGACCACCATCACCCCAGTGTTCAACAAGGTTAACCATGTCATTATTACTGTAGTCATGACGACAAAGAGTGTCAAAACTATCCCAGCTATAACTGTTACTATAGTAACCATGTGTGGTACAGTATTGTGTTTATTATGGTGACATCCAGCAGTGCTAGTGGGATTGTTTCACAGGTCCAGAGGGTTGGAATGAACAAGCTGCAGTGTGTAATGAGGTGAAAACAGCGACTGCATGTGTTGTCCAATGTAAAGACACATTTCATGTCTCCAAGTAGACCTTTAGATGGAATTTTTAAAGAAGAAGTGTAAATTGGAACAGCGCTGAGAGGTCCTTCAAGTCTCTGAACGCATAAATAACACGGTGCACTTTGATGGGCTTCCCACTACATCTGCATGACATTCACCATGTCCACACTGAAACACACTCTTGTCCTGTCCCAGCTGTCAGCGCCCGCTCCCGAGAGGTAATTTCACTGACAAATCATTACCATTCCCTCTGATGAAGCGGCCACCAAAAAACCCCGGAAGCCACCAGTTCAAAACCTTTTCACATAAAACAAAGTGAAGTCAAATAAGTGGGAGAACAACAAAGATGAATCTTCGCCCCTCTGAACTTTTCAAAATGATTTTGGATATAAATTCTCAGCAAAAAGGCCTCACTGTCTATCTTGTAATATCCGTATACGTGAGCTGCAAGTTGCAGGCGCCGGTATTTCTCTCGCTGCCTCATCTCTGTCAAACCGGCAGTAATAAAAGCACCCATACACTGATGTCGCCTCGTCTAGAGAAAAATATTTCCCAGATGTGATTTATTGAAGAAAAAAGCTCTGTTGTTTTCCATAATTAATGAAGTCTCGTAATCTCATTGACACCCCTTATAAAAACTACATCTATCAGAGCCTTATTCAACAGAATGTTCTGTGGGTCGCTGCGTACTGTCTGTCTGGGTAAGGATAATATTTCTTTGAAAATAAACTTCATTTGCATCATAAGTGAATTATTGCTGTTGGGTGAATTAACTGTTTGACAGAGTGTTTCTCTCCCCCTGAGAAATGCGCATGCTGTTAGTTTATGCAGTCAGCAGGGTGAACCCAAAAAGTATTTGTTTTGAAAAGAGATAATTGCAGTGATGCTGCTGCCGAAGACACGAGGGGAACCATGAAGTGATGGTTTCGTCTGGTTAAAACCGAGAGAAACAAGACAGACTGGAATGGCTGGCAGTGTTAATGGTTCAATATGATGATGTGACGAGTGTGCTAATATTATAATAGTTAAGTTGCTGATAAATGAAGCAGAGAAACAGCCACAGAGAGTGAACCAGCTCTAGATTCATCCTCACCATGACCTCATGATACTGGGGATCTAAAAAGCAACTATATCATTTCAAGTCATTATGCAGCTGGTATATTAACACCTGGCAAACATTACACATCATTTTAGTATACATTCATAAGCACTATAATCAGAATCAGAATTACTTTATTGATCCCTGGAGGGAATTTCTTTTGTTACGAAACTCCTGAATAGCAAATGAAACAACAACAAAAAGGAGGATCAAGATAGATAAATATTTGTGTGTGTGTATATATATATATATATATATATATATATATACACACATATAATGCAGATGAAGTTCAGAGTTTAACAGTTTGATAGCCATATAGTACCTATAGTTATAATTGGCTCCAGGTCAATCTATACATGCTCATCTAGTCATATACAATTATTTTACACTTAGAAATACTCATAATTTTATTTTGACTTCTTTTTATAATAAGGCACTTGTTATTGAATTGTTCTTGAATCTCTGCATATTTTTGGGTGTGGTATTTTGTATAATCCCATATACCTCTCCTTACTAATCACTTATTTTCTGTTTTTGTAATTGTCCTTGATTGTGATGGTGCAAATAAAAAATAAATAAAATAATAAATAGCAACAGGCAGGAATGATTTCCTGTGTCACCCTGTGGTGCAGTGTGTGTGAATGAGTCTGTGGCTGATCAGCTCATCATGGGGAGAGTGTGAAGGAGAGTCCAATATTGTTCTTGTTTGGACAATATTCTCCTCTAGAACACCACTGTCAGAGAGTCCAGCTCTCCTCCCACAACGTGGCCGGCCTTCCTGATGATCTTGTTGAGTCTGTTAGTGTCCTTCGCTCCCGGGCTGCTGCCCCAGCAGACAGCAGCACTGGCCACCACAGCCACGTAAAGCAGTCGCAGCATCGTCCGGCAGATGTTGAAGGACCGTAGTCGCCTCAGAAAGTAGAGATAGCTCTTGCCCGTTTTAATTAAACAGTGTCCATGTTTTTGGACCAGTCCAGTTTATTGTCCAGGTATTTGTAGTCTACTGCTCCACCATTCCACACTGAGCCTGACAGGGGTCACCAGAGCCTTGGTCCTCCTCAAGTTCACCAACAGTTCCTTTGTAGCAAAAAACAGCCTCTAACAGCCTAACTAGCCTTATACAGTACATGACAGCACAATACTGTCACGTATTAAAATTTTCAGGATTTGCATTTACTCAGCAAAATGTAAACATCTCTAAGCCTAATTAGGCGAAACCTTCAGACAGTTGTTCAATAGGAGCTGGTCAAAATGTCCTAACAGTGATTGTAAAGTTTTTAAAAACTAAATTTGGTCAGTTTGTGTTTACAAGGCTTTGTCCACCCATAAAAAACTATCTAGAAGTTTAAGCTGTTTATCAGTGTCCAGTCTATGAAACCTGAAGATATTCACCATAGTGACCATCCACACTATGCGTGTGTGAGTCAATGTAACAGGAAGCAGATTGTCTATTCTGCAGCTGGTTAGGTGCAGAAATTACCAAAAATGGGGAACAGTAAAGAAAGCTGTAGCAGTGAAATGCAGAATTTAACTGAACAACAGCTGCTGACAACAAGGACTGTAACGCTTGTAATTCAATATCTAGGCTGTGTTCACCTCTGGTGTTCTTGGCTCAAAGGACCAATGGGGGAGAAATTGAGGTTGTCCACGTCATCACATCTCCACAGGTCTCAGGTTGTTGTTGTGGTATTTCCAGGTTATAAGGAAACCATGACAAACACTGGTCAAGTGTTCACTAAAGTGTCAGTTTTAGTCACTTGAAAACTCAGGATTAGTGTGGACACTGGGTGAAGTCTCTAAATTTTCATTGTGGCTACCAGTGATGGACTGGCCAGAAGGCAATGTGGGCAAATGCCACAATGGCTGTGATATGGCCACGGCGGCAGCGTGAAGATGCAACTGAGGTGGCTGCATGAAGATGCAGCTGTGTTGATGTGGGTACAAAGAAAAAAAGAAAGAAACATTTGCTGTGGCTGGCTGGTTTAGAGCCAGCCAACTCTGAAAGACTGAAGACTCAATATGAAGTCACAAGGGCAGCGTTTAGCTAGATCAGAAGCTTCACTGCAGTCTGGGCTCGATTCCAACATGTACAATATATAATACTGTGTAATGGTTGTTGTGTTTGTGTAATGTCATGGCCTCTTTTTGGTGCCAGTTCGTCGCCGGTGGCTCCTATGCTAATGCTGCACTACAACTGAGTTGAAATTAGAAGTGTGTGAAGCAGCCGATATTTGTATCTGTATTTGTATTTGTTGAGGGGGGGAAAGTATTTGTAATTTGTATTTGAGTAAAATTCAAAATAGGTGTAAAAATATTTTTTTTCTTTTTGCGTTACACTTCTAATTTACATTATAGTGTAAGTATTCTTTAATTATCCATTGTAATAATTATGGATGTGCAATACTGGTTGATGTTTTTCCACAAATCCAGCAATGAACATGTAACAAGGAATGTCATTGAAAAGAAAATAACATAACAGCCATTACCTCATCCATGGTTAAACCTTAGCCAACAACTAATAAAATATCATTGTGAACATTATGAACCCCACCACCACCCGTCCTTGTTGGAACTAAACTTTATCAACCCCTGACTGGGACCATGAACAGCTGCGGGGACATGCACTGGCATGCACGGCGGTCTCATGAGGAAACAAAGCTTTTTGATATGATGTTTTTCTTGTTCCCGAATACAAATATATTTTTAAAGTATTTGTTTGAAATAAGTATTCATAAAAAAAAACACGTTATTTGTGCCTTTCCGAATACCGTATTCGGGTTTGGCTCCACCCCTAGTTGCAATGGATTGGACTGTCCCTTCATTTTTGCTGACCTACAGTTTCTCACCTTGCTGCAGTACAGGTATATCAGAGTCAAATCATATCTAAATTCCATGCAATACAACTTGTTATGTTTGAAGTTGGTACAATGCCCTGCAGGTCTGGATTACTGTTGTGTTTGCATTATGAGAAAGGCTTTGAGCTTGCCTCATGTCTATAACACAGCATAAATTTTCCTTTGGCTCTTACATGACTGAGGGCTGAGGTTGGAGAGTGATGACATTTGTTTCTTCGTTTGCTTGGGGATGAGTCAAAATGACTCCTCCTCCTCCACCTCCTCCTTACCCGTGGGCACATATATCGTATGCAGCGGCTAAACACCCTTCACATCTAATGAGTTCCCACAGATCACCAGTGAAGTTGCCCTCACCTCCTGTTCCTATAGTTTTCAGCCAGAGCTAACTGACATTAAAAGAGCTAATTCTCAGACACTGCAAGCCCCTCAATTTTAAACTAGCCCAAATCCTCTTAATAGATTACGTGCCATCAATCAGCACACACAAAAGAGAGTGAGGGAGTAAACGCAATATCCATGACTAAGCTTGTTTGCCCTGGCGGTGATCTGACAGCTACCACCAGAGAGGGGATGTTGAGATGCACTTTGCCACCACATTACATCTCATCCACAACAGCAGACAGGGCTAATGAAATAGGATATGGAGAGTTCCCCTCAAACAGCCCCGGCTCTGACAATTGCCATATGGGACCTTTAAAAAGCTGCATCTAAAACAGTCCAGAGGGGCTGTCATTTCCCTTCAGTTTCATTTTCAGTGTCACAGAGGCAACCCATAGCCAATTAGTCCAGCAGTCATCAGTGGAAAAAGGAGAGGAGCTGCGGTCAGAGCCGGTCCTCAGATGGCTGACCTTGGGAGCAGCAGACCCTCCCTGCATGCATCAGGCTCTATAGAGGCAGTGGAGCTTAAAGGCATTCTCCCTTCTGCACCTCCTGCCCCAAATTAGATAGGAGTCATAAGATTACACAAAGCCTGAAATATGGATCTTTTCTGCCCCCTACTGGCAGGAACATGATATTCAACCTGCATCAACATCTTTTTTTTTTCTTCTTTTTTTTGCTGACTGACAGTTAGGTGGTGGTCAAATGGTGCACCAGTGGTAAAAGCACAAGGCTCCGGAAAAAGGCGGTCGCACCACGGCCTGCCTCACAGCAGCAGTTGTGTGACAATCACGTCTGCACAAAACCCAGTGAATGGGCACTCTGTGAGATCTGAACTTCCCATTACACAAGGACAAAGTGACTCTGCAAAGTCGCTGGGAGAATCTGAGGAAGTTGTGGAAGAATAAATGCTCGTGGAAACTGTTCTTGACTTTCAAAACTAGGCCACTCCTGATCAGGAAATTGCACAAAGGACGGGCGCAGCCTCTTTAATTCACACCCACTGTAATGAGCTTATGAATTATGAGTTTTCCAGGGGAAATAATGGATTTGTATGCTGAAGGAGCAGCCGGAATGACAGCCACTATAAATGAAAAAAACGACTCGCGCGGTTACAGTCAGCCATTATGGAAATGTCAGGTCATTTCTTTTGCCTCTGATGTAAGGCCTCTTAACTGCACTATGTTAAATGTAATCCATTTACCATGTGGACATACTGTAATTATAATCATAACAAAATAATCAGGAAATTGAATTCCAGCACAGTCTGCTATTATTACGTCTCACTTTGGCCATTATGCAGGGATCTTGTGCCTGCTTTCAGTGGTCCATGTCACTTGTCACACTTCATCATGAATCACACAATATGCATTAGTCCTGCAGAAGATGAATGTGCACAACACATTACAGATTATGCAACAACTCACTCAAAAATGATTGTTTCATATTTGCTTCATTATTCTTTTTTATGAAACAGAAGTTTTGATGTTTTACTTTTAAACCAGTTTGGCTGAAACCGTCACCAAGAAAAGCATCTCTTTCACCGGCAGAACAAACGCTGGCAGATGCTACTCTCTGCTTCATCTGCTCTCCATCAGCATATAATGGAGCCTGGAAGGCAGTCAACACATCATATAACTCCATGTAATTGAACTCTTGCCAAAGGGTGAGGCATTTGTAATGTCAGTATCATTACTTTTACCCAAAAATGTTAATATTATCATCAAGACCTCATTAAATGCAACTCTCCTCCATATGCTTTAATCAGCCTGTCCAATTACTATAACAAAGTCGGCCCCCTGAGGTCTAATGAAGATCGATGTTCCAAGAGGTGACATTACAGAATAATTCAGACTGTTATTATGTATGACTTGATACGTGTTACGGCTGAATGAAACGATGAAAAAAAAATTACAAAACAAGGGTCAGAGGTTCCCTTCAACATCAACAAACAAGCAACACATCCTGCTTTTATATCAATTTTAACAAGCATATAATGAATTTAACTGGTTGATTAATCTGGTTGAATTAATTACCATTCAATCCATAATTAAAGGTGCTGTAAATAAGATGTGAAACAGTTATATACAAGCAAACAACTACTCCCCATCTAATGACAGATGAAACAAGACTATTTTTGATGAGAACATTGAAGAGTCATCTATGGCTTTAGATAAGGGTCACATTTATTAGCCAAAGTGCTTTACAATACTAAACTGTAAAGAACTGAAGCACTTACAATACAATGATACAAAATATACAATAGTCAAAGATACAATGACAAAACACTAAAATGACATAGAATACACATAGACATAAGAAAAACAAGCCAAGGAAAATAGTTTTAAAATGAAACAGTAATAGTTTGGACATAGCCATGTTACAGTAAAGTGTCACCCTCCCTCTGTATGTGTGGTGGTCTAGTTCTGGTCCAGTAGTGGACACATGTTGGTGCATGTGAGTCTCTCCTGGTCAAACCATTGAGCCAGCCATACTGTACAAGATAATACAGTGTGGTAGTTCTTTGACTAGATAGGCCTAACAGTTTGCTATGGCGATGCTAGCATTAGCATGGACTATTGTGGCTAGATTGACTGAAAGGATAATTCCATAAAAAGAATAAATAACACCTCTAATTTCACTGATAGAAACCAGATACATTTGTTCAACAAAAGTAGAGGGAATCCACCAAAAATAAAGAGGAACAATGTTGTTATTTTATTTTGTGAGAATATCTTACTGCATCCCTGTATGCCTCAAGTCCAGCAACACTGTTGAGACAGAGCCTTGTCCACACTAAGGAAAGACAGTATTGTATGTGGACAGTTTTATAGGATATGCTAAACAGGCAATTATTTATTCATATTACCTTATTTACGCTTCTGTATTCTCATCTGTAAAGGGCCTTTGAGTGTCTTACTGTAAAAAGTACAATGAAGATAGATAGATAGATAGATAGATAGATAGATAGATAGATAGATAGATAGATAGATAGATAGATAGATAGATAGATAGATAGATAGATAGATAGATAGATAGATAGATAGATTTTGTTTGTTTGTTTGTTTGTAGGTTTGTGCTCCTCCCATTCTCCACAGTTGAAGCTTAAAGAGCTCATGTGTTCAAACATGTGCTCACTATTCCTCTGTGATCCCCCAGCCTGTGTCGGTGGCATGCAGGTCAGAGATTAATACGTAAGTAAAGGTAGACAGTGACAAATAACTTTTACTTCAGTATTGTTACTACATTTAATCACTTGAGTTTTGAGTATTTCCCTTTCCTTTTGCTCCATTGCAAAAAAAGGACAAATATGATGTATTTGATTACACTGTATTTCTAAAAAAAAACAAAAAAAAAACAGGGCCTTTAGTCGTGAAATTTTCTTTTATTTTGAAAATGCTATAAACCAAGGGCTGTGTTTTCCTCACTGGAGAAAAAAGAACATGCAACACAACACATAACAAAAATCCTCCACTGGAGCCAACTCGTCCACTGTCAGTCATGTTTGAACCTGCCTGTGCTCTAATGATGCTACTCAGATAAAAATGAGACAGAAGATTGATCACCTGACTATGGTCTGATCATCTGATAAAAAGAAACACAGATTTATTAGTTTTAAATGTTTCCAGTGTTTACCAAGACCAGACTTCTTCTGTTGCTTCTACAGGTTTTGTACTGTATCATAGTCTACAAACTTTTATTCTACAGGTTGTACGGTCAGCCTCAGGTTCTCTAAATATACTGAGGATCAAAACAGCAATGGGTTTTTAGAGGAGAAAGTAAAGGAGACATATTATGCCCACTTTTCACAAATTGAAATAGTCCCCAGGGGTCTTAAAGACATGTCTGTGACATGCTTTGGTCAAAATACCCCAAAGATCAAACATCACAGCTCTTTTCATCCTCTCAAAACAGCCCTGTTCAGAATGGCTGGTTTCAGAGCCTGTCCCTTTAAATGCAAATGAACCACTGCTTGCCCCGCCCCAAACCTTCTACTGGTACCAGGTAGGGGTGGTATTATGCAAATTTGAATCCTAGTTACATCACTGGAAGACAACTGAGGGAACAGCTCGTAAAACCACATGGATTTCAACCTCCACCACTGTACGTAATAGATATATATGTCTACACAGGCCATCTGCATATTAACACAACCCAAACCAGATTTCTATATTCTACGTTTATTTTCCCATGTCCAATGTATGTTATCTACAATTCAATGATTATACTTAGGGGCCTGAGCGCTTCCACAACACAGGTAACTTACAAACAATGCTGAACGCTTGCTGTAAAGCATTCCTCTGACCCTGGACCTGTGCAGAAGACAAGGGACAAATGCACTGTCACAAAACTGTCTGTCAGATATCATTATGATTTCTCTTTGTTTGAACATCCAGTGTTATGGCCCACTTGTTTCCTGTTGAACTGTGTCGCAACCACATTGATGAGGTCATGTTGGAGCAGTTTCTTATACAGGACTGCACAATGTGAATATATGCCCTGTTTTGTCTTTAACCCAAACTTCAATAATAAGTCAGACTTTCCGCATCCCTCATTGAATTCACAGTGTGTGGAATCTCCACTGAAACGTATTGCAGAGAGGCTCCCACTGCCACATTGAGGCTGGCTGCTTGTCAGAGACTATCAAGCTATTATCAAGAGCTCGCTTACCGAGCAGAATGAATAGACTCAAACTGAGTCCAATCACAGTGTTACTGACCGCGGTGATGAGAAAATAAATACACAGCTGGACAATCTGTGTCTTCTCCAATCAACACAAAATAAATAGTCATCTAAAGAAAAAACTTCTGAGAGACGCGCCTGCAACACTGACTCATGTATTTGTCGCCTCATGTAAGGGCAATGTCAGAGGTGGAAAATTAAACTTCAACAACAATTGGATTGGAGAAAGGACTGGACGTGATTCCACTGGAAAAAAAACATATTTCATATGATTGTCTATATCAAAACCTGATTTCCACATGAGCATGTACATACTCATTGATAGAGGGAAATAAAATTTAAAGAAAGGCAATTTCTGTACTAATTCAAGAAGCAGGTGCATTTCATTTTGTGGAGTGACTTTGTGGAATGGTTTGAAGAATGAAATCAAAGGAAGCAAAACTATTACACAGTTTAAAGATATAGAGAAGAGGAAGGGGGAGGTGCTGAGTGTAAATGGTAATAAGGTATGTGGTCCAGTACTGTTCAGTTTTGCTTTGTAAGGGAATCCTACAGACCCGAGTTGAGTTGAATTTACTTTGAAATAGAAGGACCAGATAAGCATGTGCTTATTTATTGTACTGTTATTCTGCGTGTTTGATTATAATGTTTGAAATAAACATTCATTCATCTATGTTAATGATACATTGTGATTCAGAGACAGACAGTTGGCCACCAGCACTGCAAGATATGCTGCCTGAAGCCTTCAGCATATATTACAGTGCCTCATGACAAACCTTCAGCATGAAGGTGGCATTTGTCTTATTTGCCATGAGGCTAAAAAATGTGAAGTATTACAAACTGCAATTATACAAATGACCACTAGAGTGTGTCTTCAAAAGTCAGCCAGTCCCAAGAAAATCTATGTTAAAAAGAAAAGTGTAGAAACTATTAGAAATGCTCCTTCTCTTGGCTTGATTGACAGCAGCTGACACATTGTCTGAGTGGGTTACACTATCAGGAATGAGGGTAAACCCAGACAATGTGTTGTCAGTGGTACTGAAGACTCAAATCCACACCAACATCCAACTGGACCAAAGTGTCATGTGCAGATATGTTAATTTTCCTGTTTAAAATGCTGCAGCTGAACAGCTACTGAGCCATTTAGTGAACTGATGGTGCAGGTCACTGTTGTGTGAAGAACAGCAGGAGCATTAATGCTCAGGTTCTGGTTCACTGTCATCTCCACATATACTTAACATACTGTACACAGAGGAAATGAAATGGTGTTCCTCATGGACCTGTGCAACACAAGATAGAGTAGAGGTCCAGTGCATTTTAACTATATTATTATGTTTATTATGATTATTTTTAATGATCATTATTATGCTTTAAAGTTTCCTTGAAAACAGATATTGGAAAAAAAAAAAAAAACAGGTGTAATAGTATGTGTAAATGTACTGTAGCTATAGGGATTATGCATTGGGCCAATTTGCCAAAATGTTGAACTATCCCTTTAAGGGGGAGAGGGTGGGGCATTCAATTTCTGACCAATCAGGGTCTGTGGAGCCACTACGTTAACTCAATCACCTTTCTACCTAAAACCTAAGCTTTATTCTGCTAAATGAATCACTAGACAACAGAGTAAACTAATATTATGCTCAGTTTGATTTGTAGTTAACCCTCTCTTTGCTCACTGTTCATTTATTTAAAGCCAACTAGACAGTTTTTTGTTGTTACTGAATACTGTTGAAGTATTTTTCTTCTCTGTGCCATCTTCCACACAGCCATCATCTCCATGCATCCTTCCCTGTCTTTTCTAAACCCACAGACAGTCCACAGCCACCAGTCCCACTGGACACAGATAATCCTCCTGTTGTTTCAGTTGCAAGCTGCTGTTGCGTTTTGTTGCACATAGAGGTTTGTCTATTATATAGCCCACACAGTGTGAGTCGACATTTATGTGAAACAATTATCATGGACAACTGAGGCTAATTGGAGACAGAGTAGTGGAGCTGGTAGCTGGTGCATGACTGTCAGATGGACAGAAGTGTCCCTTTGGAGAAGAAAAGCAAGAGAGACGACAGACGAAGTGGGAGACAAGAAAGGTGACAGAGCAGTCTGTAAAGATGTCGCTCTGTCAATATCATCTTCAGAAAAGAAAGAAGAAATAAAAGCTGGAAAACCTACACAAAACAAACTGTTAGTTAAACAAGTCAAAATATGGGAAAGAGTCACCTAACAGAGAGGCATAAAGGCATGTGTCATTACTAAGAGAACACTAAGAGGTTCCCACCATGTCGTTAGAAACCTCCATATGAGTGTAAAGTGTGGTTTAAAGATCTGTTGCCACTGATGTGCAGACACCAGACATTAAACTGAAACAAATTTGGTCTCAAGTGTGTTCCCAAGGGGTATGTCTGCTCACGTCAAACTCCTGTATGTGGAACAGAGCTGTGGACAGCAGACACTAACTGGGTTTACATGGAGCCAAATATTTCAATTAGAATAGATTAGATGTCCATTAGAGATGTACCCAAACCTGAATACGTTATGCTGAAGTACAGTACACAAATAATGCTTTGATCCAGAATAGTTTTTCTGTCTCCTTATTATTCATGAGCTTTTTTCTTAAGGAAAAGAAACGTTTGGATGTGTGTTTTGAGCATGATTTTGAGCCAACTACAAGAGATTAAAACAAAACGGAACAAATAAACATGTTGGTGCATGTTTTGAGCCAATCACATCCATGAGACACTGCCACAGTTTGGTTTTGGTGAAGACAGTCCTCAGGCTCAGTCCCTTACGTTATCGTAGAGGAGCAACAGAACATAACCATGTGACTCTGGTTCACACTCCAACACAGTAGGTGGCGCTAATGCACCTTAACGGGAAAAGAAAATGGCTATACATACAAGTTTTTGAGTGTCACAACCCCGAGAAACGACTCGTTTCACTACCAGAATTTGATCCATTCAGTCCAGTTATGTTTGGAAAGTCTAGAAGAGCTGCACGATTAAATTATTCCATTCCTGTTCTAGTTAGCCAAGAGCTAAAGTGAAAGTTAGCCGGCTAGCTCAACGGAAGTCTCTCGTGTGAGGACGGCTGAAGCTCGACCGGGCGCACCGGTCCCTGGCACCCAAACCCGGCACCGGTCAACGTCCCAGGCCGTTGATAGTGAAGTTTCATAACTTCACTGATAAGCAGCGCGTGATGGAGGCAGCTCGTCGGCTCGGAGCCCGCCGGTCTAACCAAGACGACCCCACAAACAAGGGACCCAGAATCTCCTTCTTCAATGACTACTCAGCCGAGGTGGTCCGGAGACGGAAAGCTTTTGATGACATAAAGGCGCGGCTGAGGAAAATGAACATGGACTACGCGTTACTCTACCCGGCCACTCTGAAAGTGACGGTGAACGGGACACAGAAGAGATTTGACACCCCCAGGGAAGCCGCTGCGCTTCTAAATTCACTGGAGCAGAGACGTGAGGACACTGCATCCCAGTGATGTGTATGTCAGCAAACCTATATGGCGTTATATTATCTGATTTCATGCATACACATTACGTGAGTATGTTCTGATTGCTCCTCATCCGCGCGTATGTGCGTATAATATCTTATGTTTATCAGCAAATTTTGTCCATGCACCAAGTTATGGCCACCGTGAGCAAACTTAAGTTTTGTTTATTCTATGTGTGAATGTCAGGGAAGAAGAGGGTGCAGCCTTATTCATTTACTATTATCAGGCCTGTTTCTTTTTTTTTATCATGAGGCTTGCACAGAGGTGTGGAAGATGTTTAAAGTGCCCTGCAGGTTAGGTAGCAGGGATAGCTCCCATTTGTTTTTGTATAATAGTTCCTGTTCAGATTTGTTTTTCTCCCAGCTCAGTGATATTTTTGCTGTTAGTGACTTATATATCTATATAAAGGGTTTATTTAAACGGCATGGCAAGTAATAAACTACGTCTGTGTACATGGAATGTAAGAGGGGTCAATAGTCCGATTAAAAGAAGAAAAATACTTACCTTTCTGAAAAAAGAACACATTGATATTGCACTTCTACAAGAAACACATCTGGACGATGTGGAACATTTGAAATTACGGCAGGGTATGGTTGACCAGGTTTTCTTTTCCTCATTTAATTCAAGAAGTAGAGGGGTGGCAATTCTTGTGAGAAAGAATCTTCCTTTTTCAATGATACAATGTGTTAAAGACAAAAGTGGCAGATATGTTATAATTAAGGGGGTCTTACAAGGCACTGTTGTTTCCATACTGAATATTTATTACCCCCCTGCTCACCCATCAGATTTTATAACTAAAGTATTTCTGGATTTCTCAGAGATTCACTCAGATATTTCCATAGTGGGTGGAGATTTTAATTGTATACTGAATCCCCTTTTTGACAGATTCCCACACAAAGTTTCGCCTCTTTCCTCACAAGCTAAATCACTCAATTCTATATGTGAAGATTTAGGATTTGTTGATGTATGGAGGACAATTCATCCTTCGGATAAAGAGTACACTTTTTTTTCTGCACCCCATAAATGTCATACTAGGATTGATTATTTTTTTTTACCTGGGCTCTCCTTACACTCAGTTTTATCTTGTGAAATAGGCAGTATTGTCATCTCAGACCATGCCAGTGTGGTGCTGGATCTCTCCCTTAGTGGTATGGGAAGCAGAGTAAAATACTGGAGACTGAATACAACTATTTTAAAGGACCATACCTTTGTATCCTATTTTAATACTGAGTTCAGATACTTTCTGTCTGTTAACTCCGAGTCAACAGATAACCCTGCCCTCCTGTGGGAAACTATCAAGGCATATACGAGAGGGGTTATTATTTCATTTTCAGCCAGCAAACAGCAGGGAAAACTGAGGAAGCAAAATTTGTTAACGACTGAACTTAAAACAAAAGAAAGAACCTATGTTAATTTTCCAACTCCTGCTTTATTGCAAGAAATATCTGCAATTAGGTCAACCTTGGATAACCTCCTTACGCAAGATGAAGAGACCAGACTTAAATTTACCAGACAAAGATTTTATGAACATGGGAATAAGCCTGGGAAATATTTAGCATACCTTACCAAAAAAAGATCAGAATCACAGTCTATTGCAGCCATTTGTGATGCTCAGAACAATCGCATATATGATAATAAGTTCATAAATGACACCTTTAAAGAATTTTATTGTAGGCTGTATGCATCTGAGCAACCATGTGATGCACTTGACCTAATGGAGAATTTCTTTTCTCAGCTTAGTTTGCCCACTCTATCAACCGAACAGCAAACCAATCTTAATGCTCCTATTTCCAGAGAGGAAGTATTGAATGCTATAAAAACCTTAAAAAACGGAAAAGCCCCTGGACCCGATGGGTTTGGTGGTGAATTTTATAAAGAATTTGGTGATTTATTAGCAGACCCATTACTTGACATGTTTAATTATTCCTTCTTACATAATACACTACCCCAGACTTTAAGAGAAGCAAATATTTCTCTCATACTGAAAAAGGGGAAGTGCGCAGAATCCTGTTCTTCTTATAGACCGATAGCTCTTCTCAACGTGGACCGGAAAATACTTTCAAAAATCCTAGCTACTCGACTTGAAGACCTTTTGCCTAAAATTATAAAAGAAGATCAAACAGGTTTTATAAAAGGGCGTAACTCCCGTAATAATGTTAGGCGCCTTCTCAATATAATTCAGGCTTTCCAGCAAATGGATATTGATGGTCTAGTGCTTTCTCTTGATGCTGAGAAAGCCTTTGACCGGGTAGAATGGGCTTATTTATTTTATGCTTTAAACAAATTTGGTCTTGGGGATAATTTCATTGGGTGGGTTAAAATTTTGTATGATAATCCGCAGGCGGCTATTTTGACTAAAGGCCTCGATATACTTGCTGCTTGATCAAACGTACGCGTACACGTCGCGTCGCGTCTGTGCCGGGTCTGTGCATATACTTGCGCGTCACTACGCAGCCAAAACGCACAATACCGACGGTCTCCACTGGGGGCAGACAACAAATATATAATCCGGAAATGAAAAGCCGGTGTTTCTGGGGTGTCGTTGTCGTGGGGACATTGTAAACAAACATGGATGAGGAGGAAGAAATCATAATTTTACTGCTGTTGCGAATGAAAAAGAAAAAAAGGAGTCGTCGCCGTCGGAGGTGGTACGTGCGGCCCCTAAATCAAACACGTGAAGAGAATGGGGAATTTTTTTCCCTGGTTTTACCGATGCGTGTGATTGATGAGGAGAAGCACCGGGAGTATTTTCGGATGTCGGTCACTGCATTTGATCACCTGCTGTCCCGGATTGAGCCCTACATCCAGCACTGCCCCACACACACCAAGCCAGTAACATCGGCAGAGAGGCTTGCTGTAACCCTCCGTTTCCTTGCATCTGGGATGAGCTTCCGGGAGTTGTCGGCCAGCTATAAACTGGGTTGTGCTACTGTCGGGAAGATCGTTGAGGAGGTGTGCAAGGCAATATGGTCTGCTCTGCGAGATGTTTACGTGGCCTACCCAGGCGACGAGCAGTGGAGGCAGATCCAGCAGGATTTCCGTGGCATGTGGCACTTTCCCAACTGTGTGGGTGCTATCGATGGAAAACATGTTCGAGTCCGTGCCCCTGCCAACAGTGGGAGTGCATTCTACAACTACAAGGGATACTTCAGCTTCATCTTAATGGCTGTGTGTGATGCCCGTTACCGGTTCACGGTTGTGGACATCGGCGCGTTTGGCCGAGACAGTGATGCTGGGGTGTTTTCCAGAGGTGGCTTTGGGTCGAAACTCCTTCAGGGAAAGCTGGCTTTGCCACCCCCAGCTGCCTTACCTGGGAGTGATGTACTCTGCCCTCCTGTCTTTGTCGCTGATGAGGCTTTCCCTTTGAAAGTCAACCTGATGCGACCTTACCCAGGTGAGTGTCATCTCTTTACGAAAGTCTTGGTTATTATGCCTATCCTCCCTACATCTATTGTAGATTAAATATAAATACAAATGGCAAAGCGAGACGTTTCTTCAATTCAGACGTTCTTTTGGTGAATAAAAAAAATAGAAAAGTACAGGCTGTGCGGGTTCAGGCAAGATACAGCATGGGTGCCTACAACATAAACAAACTCTGACGTAATCACGTCACGTTCACCTTTCTGCTCCTAGAGCATCTTGGGTAGTGAAGTCCATTTTTAGAGTAACCCCAAATCAAATCAATTGAAATGCAGTCTCTTTTAACCACATATTTAACACATGAATATTACGTATATCCACTTATTTATTCTTTCAAATAAAAGTTTTTCTATTCTCATTAGTTTTTTATGACCTGAAACCAACATTCTAATCACTGTTCATTATGAATTCACAGGCACAAATCTCTCTGCTGAGCAGCGCACATATAACTACCGCCATTCCAGAGCCAGGAGGGTTATAGAAAATGCCTTTGGCATTCTTGCTGCAAGGTGGAGGGTTTTTGGAAAGGGCATGGAGTGCGCCCTGGAGACAGCGGAGGATGTCACCAAAGCATGTGTGGCCCTGCACAACTTTCTTTGCTCGTCCTCCCAGGCCGAACGGGCAGGTTATGTCCCAGGCAACCTCATCGATTCTGATGACACACCTGGGGCCTCATTTATCATTGTGGATACACGCTTTTTTACACGCTCTTTCCCCCGTTTTGTGCGTACGCACTTTTCTCCGCCTAATTTGGGATCTATCAAACCAAAACTTGTCGGGAGTAAGAGCAAAAATTTACGACCAGTCCGACCATGGCGTACCGTGATTTACACGCTTTTTGAAGAACGGGAGGAATTGGCGACACCGCTGCAGAGTCAGAGAACTGCAGTATGCGAGGGAGAGAGGAGCGCGGACACTGTTTGAAGTAGCAAGTGGTGGTGATCATGACCCCCCCCCCCCACCACCACCACCGCACACGTGTTGACGTCGGCACTTTACATGAAAAGCACAGCGACTCTGATTTTTCCCCTGTGCATTTACACTAGTTTGCTCCTAAATACTGGCTTTATAAAACGAATTTCGTTTTCTTTTGATATCATATTGATATTTTTCCCTTGCATGTAGGCTAACTCTTCCACAACCCGTCTGTCCAGTCTGGAAAATAATTTCTGCGACGTGCGTGTGTTACGTAGCCAGACTGGACACACACAAGCGCAGCAAGCCCAATAATGTCGGCGCAAATCAAAGCAAATGAGAAAACATGATCGATATTTTTTGTGTGAATAATATTTATTGTATTTAACAAAAATGGGTGCTGCCCAACATCATTTTAGGAAAAGTCACAGACTGGTGGACTTCAATGTTTTTTTTTTTTTTTTTAAATATATAGCTATGCACAAATGAAAATCAAAGTCGTCCAGTGAACGGAAGTTGGGGGTTAGTGGAAAGGGGTGCAAAGTACTGACTGGCAGTGGAAACCCTGCTTTAAATTATTATGACATAATCTAAAATAAGGGGCAGAATAAATATGATTCTTCTTCTTTCTGTTCTGTTTCATTTAGATTTGGGAGTTTTTTGTTTTTATTGAAGCCTTTCAATGCAAGATGATGTTTCTGACTGATATTGCCGTGTTACCGTGTATCTCGCTTTCAGAGAAATTCCGCTTCTTTCTCCGCTCTCCGTCCGTCTGTTGTCTTCACCGTCTTCCACTGACGTCATTCCACACGTTTCCAGAGTGCACATGGCTACTTAATATGCACGTAACTGATTTGCATTGACCACATATGGTTGCGTGGGACCGTTTAGGGGGCTGGGTATGAGGCGTGTTCTCATCCACGCTTTTCTCAGGTCCGGTGTGATCTATCAAGGGAAATACCGTGCAGCCGTGTGTACGCGGAGTTTGATAGATCTGAAAAGAGTGTATATTTTTTGGTCGTACGCACATTTTGCCTTTCCGTCGTACTGAAAATTTAAGAGGACTTTTACACGCTCTTTGATAAATGAGGCCCCTGGTGAGTGGAGGCAAGTTGTTGCAGAAGACACAAACCTCCTGCACACTGGACGCCTTTCAGCTGACCGCTCCACTCAGCTAGGTTGTGAGGTGAGAAGCCGTCTGTCAAGACACTTCCAGACGCCGGCCGGCAGGTTTGCCCATCAGGACACTGTCCTCCAGCGAGGCACCCTCCCCCAGTACAATTTGGAGTAGTTTGCTGTCTGGACACTCATTCTCTTTCTCTCTCACACACATGCACACACGCACACACACACACGAAAATACAGCAGAGCCTTCATCTGAATCTTCTCACAATCCACTACACTGCTCAGCATAGTGGCAACAGTCTGTAAACTGCCTCATGTGCCAACGGGCTCACACAACTTGAGTCACAGGAAATGGAAACATTTTTTCCCACTGAAATGTTAATTACCAGTACTTCCATTCATTCTTTTTCTTTGTATCAGTTTCTGATCCCACAGTTCTTTTGGGTCACAAGATGTTCTCCATTCATAGATTTAAAAAAAAAGGTTTAATTTTAATTAATGTTCAACCTAGCAGGTTATTTACAAAGTTCCAAGTGATGTGTGGGGAAATCCTGGTTTATGTATAATTCTTGTCCACTTTCTGAGTGAGTGAGTGAGTGAGTGAGTGAGTGAGTGAGTGAGTGAGTGAGTGAGTGAGTGAGTGAGTGAGTGAGTGAGTGAGTGAGTGAGTGAGTGAATGCATGAGTGGACAAATACAACATAATAGAAACAGAATTACTTTTGATTGTAAATAGTTCATTTTAATGAAAGAAGGCTTGTTGCTGTCATATTTTCAATGTAACTTGTTAAAACAATGCAAAACAGTAAAGACTAACATCACCACTACTGGTCAAAGTCGTTTTTGGAGAGAGAGCGAGAGAGCGAGAGAGGGAGAGAGAGAGCGCAAGAGGGAGAGAGAGAGAGAGAGAGGGAGAGAGAGCGCGAGAGAGAGAGAGAGGGAGAGGGAGAGCGCGAGAGGGAGAGAGAGAGAGGGAGAGAGAGAGCGCGAGAGAGAGAGAGAGAGAGAGAGAGAGGGAGAGAGAGAGAGAGGGAGAGCGCGCGAGAGAGAGAGAGGGAGAGGGAGAGAGAGAGCGAGAGAGAGAGGGAGAGAGAGAGCGAGAGAGAGAGAGAGAGAGAGAGCACTACTGCTAACATTTGTAGTGTGCCGTAACCTGTAAGAACAACTAAATTAAAACATTAAATTTCATAAACTTGCATCAGTTGCTTGATCTCCTTCATCAGTCTCTTTGCAGATTCTGGTGGCAGGTCTTGCAGAAACATGCCAACATATTGGCCAAAGCTCATATACAGGTTTTTTCCTGCCTGCCGCTCCTCCTGGATCACCTGCAGTCTCCGAAGGAGGACAGCCTCAACAGGATCAGGCTCTGGGACTTGCTTCCTCTTTCTTTTGCCACTTCCTCCGGAGGGTGTAGATGGTGTAGTGGGTGTGGGTGCAGATGTAGACTGTGGTGTACAAGGTGGGAGTGAAGTAGGGGACTGAGGGGAGGGTGTGTTGGAGCCTGAGGAGGTGGGACCTGGGCCCGGTGAGGTAGGTCCTGGTGAGGTAGGTCCTGAGGAGGTGGGTCCTGGGGAGGTGGGGCCTGGGCCTGGGGAGATGGGACCCGGTGAGGCGCTACTGCCAGGTGATGGAGGCTCTTCATCAAGTATCTAGAAACACAGTGTCATATTGAAAATGTTAAAATTATTTGCATACAGTTATGTTAGCTCTTTGTAGTGCAGCTGGCTGTTTTTCTCTCACCTGCCGCCCCTGCCCCTGCCCCTGCCCCCCTATTGGACATATTTAGACATGTTTTATTACATGTTTTGTACACATTGGGCTGCAAAAGGTGGTACAGCCCAAAAATTAACACTAGGGCCTACAATTAATTAATAACATACCCCGTGGTCTAAATATTTCACCGACCCCACCCCTTGTCTGTAACAACATTGCACATCTGTCCGTCCTGGGTGAGGGATCCCTCTGTTGCTCAACCTGCGGTTTCTCCTGGTTTTCCCTGTTAAAAGGGTTTTCTATGAAGTTTTTCCTCAAGGACAGAGGATGTTGTTATGATGCCATGTAGACAAAACTGTTTGTTAAAACGGGCTATACAAATAAAATTGCCTTGCCCCTTGACATGTCTGTACAGGAGACATGATCAGCTAAACTGGAATTACATGTTTTGCTACTGTATCTCTGTATAAACATCCAATCAAACACATAGCACTTACCGGGAAGTTGGTGTCGGTGGTGCGATGGGTGATGTACTTTTGCAACCAACCCAGACGTCTCAGGATGGCCGGGCAGAACACATCACCTGCAGCTGCATCTCCACTCCGCTTCTCCTGCATTTTTCTTTTGGCGCGCACATACCGATCCCGGATTGCTTTCCATTTTTTTTGGCAGGTTTCCCCATCAATGCCCAAAACCCCACCGATCTGCCGCCAGCTATTTTGACAGGCATGCCTGTCACAATGAAGTGGCCTGGATACATCGTATATATGAGGATAGTTCCGCACCAAGTCCGTCAGCTTTTCTTCAAAAGATTCCATCGCCGGGTCACCTACTACTACGTCCGGTCTGGGTCTGGTCAAAACTCAAAGCGAGCATTCGCACGAGCGCCTCTAGCGGTCATGTCAATATTGCAACTCGCGCACGCGTCGCGTCACCTCGCGTCGAGATGTGCGTTCGGTCGCAGCCGACGCATCAAACGGACGCAGGATACGCGTGGCAGCCATGATGCGCTCGCGTACGCGTAGTTTACAGCAAGTATATCACGGCCTTAATGGGCTTAAATCGGACAGTTTTCCATTGTACAGAGGAACGAGGCAAGGCTGCCCCTTGTCGCCCCTCTTATTTGCCATTGCCATCGAGCCTTTGGCAGAGGCCATAAGGATGGCACCTGCTATACGAGGCTTGCAAGTTGATTATGAGCACAAGATAAGTCTGTACGCAGATGATGTTTTGGTATTCATAACCAATCCGGAGACATCAATACCATCTCTACTTAACATTATTGATCTATTTAGCAAATTTTCGGGGTATAAAATTAATTTGACCAAGTCTGAAGCCATGCCACTTGGGAGTCTCAATTCGATACCGGCTGCCTTACCTTCCTTTCCCTTTAAGTGGTCTCCTACGGGTTTTGTATATTTAGGTGTATTCATAACTCCTACATTTAAGCAAATGTATAAAGCCAACTTCATTCCCCTATTTGAGAAGGTGAGGCAGGACTTGGAGCGTTGGAATTCTTTGCCTGTCTCCTGGCTAGGGCGTATATCCTTGATCAAAATGAATGTACTACCTCGATTGTTATATCCAATTCAAATGATCCCGGTCATATTTTCAAATAGGGTGATAAAAGACCTGAATGGCTGGCTAAGCTCTTTTATATGGAGCAAGCGCAGACCAAAACTCAAAATGGCTACATTGCAGCTCCCAGGTTCAATAGGGGGTTTAGACTTACCAAATATTAGAACATACCAGCTAAGTACTCACATGAGGTACATTTATGACTGGGTTGTAAACAACTCAAACTCTATTTGGTTGGGTGTTGAGGCTTCCCTTTCAAAATATCCATTAAGGGACTTACTGTTTTTTAAGAAATTTAAAAATATCAGACTGAGTTGTAATAATCCAGTTACGCTTAATACAGTTAAGGCCTGGCGATTAATGTGTCGACTTGAGGGAAGGTCAAAGTTCACATCTGTTTTTACCCCTATTGTGAATAATCCAGATTTTCAGCCTGGGATGGTCGATACTGGTTTTAAAAAGTGGAGGGATAAAGGTGTTCGTAGATTGAAGGATCTATTCTCTGATAATGTGATGATGACATTTGAACAAATAATAGAGAAATATTCTATCCCCAGATGTGACTTTTTTCGTTACTTGCAGATAAGGCACTATGTCTTACATAGTACTACGTTAGTTGAGAACCATGAAAGTTCTCCTGTTGAGAAATTAATATTTTCATCAGATAGAGAGATATCTGTAAGTTTACTGTATAAAGCTATGTTTCTCGCGACCCCAAATAAGTTGCAGAAGCTTAAAGGCACGTGGGAGAAGGAGCTAAATATAATAATTGAAGATGAAGAATGGAAGAATGTCTGGAGATATGCTAAGTCAATTTCAGTTTGTAATCGTGCCCAAGCAATGCAGTTAAAAATTATACACAGAATGCACATATCTCCCAACCGCAGACATTATTTCAATCCGACTCTCTCACCCACTTGCCTTAAATGCAAGATTGAAATTGGTACCCTAACTCACTGTTTTTGGTCATGTCGAAAACTGCAAATGTATTGGTCTAATGTATTATCTGAAATGGAGAAGATATTTGGTTTAAAACTGGAGATGGACCCAGTGTCCCTTATTTTGGGCCTCCCAAATCGTCGTTTAACATCAAAACATAATAAGAGGCTGTACTGTATACTTGCTTATGCAGCGAGAAAGAATATTCTGTTACAATGGATCAATGACAGGGTACCAACTGTTAAAGGCTGGCAAGGAGTAGTGTTTGATCTAGTGCCATTAGAGTACCTTACATGCATATTACATTTAAGAACAGACCAATTCCATAAAGTTTGGGAACCCTATTTGAACTATGTAGAGCCTGGTGTCTCTTGTATAATGTTGCAGGGATTTTCTTGAATGCTCATACTGTATATTTTTTCTTACTGAACCCTAATTATATAGATCTGAGCTGACGGTGGTTGTTTTGTTTTTGTTTTTGTTTTTTTGTTTTTTTTAATTATTTGTTTTGTTTGTCTATTTTTAAAAAAAAAAAAAAAAAAAAAAAAAAATTGTATCATGTAAACGGTGAAATGTAACGTAATGTTGTCTGATTGTGTTGTTGTCCTACAGCCCTCTAAGGGGATCTCCAGGTGAAGTCATAACAGTCCTATCAAGCACCTGTTCTAATGATCAAATTACTTAGTGACGTTTCTTCACTTGCAAATATGGAGGCTTCCAAGCACGACACGCAGAACTCCATGACACAAAGTTTGTTTTTGATACAAACTGAACATTATCGCCCGCTTAGACAAGGAAAAAGTCCCTTGGGCGCCATGTGACGCAGTGAGTTGAGCAGCCGCCCCATATGCAGAGGCTAGTCCTCGCTGCAGTCGTCCCCAGTTCGAATCCAGTATCGAGTGGCCCTTTGCTGCATGTCTTTCCCCCTCTCTCTGCCTCCTCATTTCCTATCTCTCTCAACTAAGTTCAGGAAAAACTCAACGAAGCCAGGAAAGACCATAGATGTCACGCAGCATTTTGATTACACGGCTTAAAACATCTGTTCTGAATAAATGCAGTGGCACAGAATAGATCACGTCACATGCAAACAGACATGAAACCTTCATTCAGAATGATTTGAATCCAAATCCACATAAACCTGACTATACTGTCACATGCACTGCTGCACACTCACAGTCACTAAACTTGTGGAAGGCACAAATGTTAATGTAGATAACATTACTAAGAACCTTCTGGAGGTGGTTTCCATTGTTTCCATTCCATTTCCATCAGTGTGATTCCAGGTCACACACACAGATGGCCCAAACAGAGTGTTTACAGTGCAAAAATGAAATAGTGTTGCAGAAAGAGCTTCCCACAATCAACAAGGGCCATCAAGATGCTAAGAACGGGCTCAGTCAGAAGCTCAGTGAACTTGTACTGAACTGCCATACATGCATACATATACATACATGCATATACAAATTGTGGTGATGTGCCGTATGGAGTCACTGCGACACTCTGGTCGAGCGTAACTTCTTATATTAAAGCTGGGACAGGGAAAAACACACCACAAGAACCACCTCCATGTATATTCAACAGCCTTGAAATAAATACATTTACTCTGACTCCACCACTATATCTTGCATGTCAACAAAACCTATGATAAGCTTATAAAATATACACAATTACATAAATATTGTATATTGTATATAGAAAACACTATTGACAAACTCTTAAAGCAAAAGTAAGCGATCCGGTCGTTTTGGCTAACTTCTTGTCAGCCACATTCATGCGCATCCCTTGGCTGCACACACAGAGAGGACCGCCCCTTTATGCCGTTCTCTCTCCTCATTGGATAAAGGTTGTAGGATACAAGGAAAGTTTTCTCCTCGGCTTACAGCAGAGCAGAGTGACTGACAGACCCGTGTTTCAGACCAAACACTCTACATAAATGATTGCTGTCTGAAGATATAACTATTTAAGACTTATATTAACACAAACATTCCGCTTACTTCTGCTTTAATATAGCCTACATTCATGCATTGTATAAAATACAATGTTAGTGAACACGTAAAATGATTTAAAATCATGTATTACAATGTTTTGTTACAGTACTTAATTCCAAATATACTGTTACGCCCAGTACTTTCGTTGGCCCAGAGGGGCATAACAACGGACCCAAGACAATGACCCAAACACAACACAAAGGCACTAAATTAACTAAAGGAGGATTCAATCCACAACATAAGGTACAAACAAGATAAACATAAGTGCAAGTGAACAATGGACCCAGGCAAGGCCCACTGCCACACAGGAAATGTACCCACACCCAGGTTTCACCACCAAAAATAAGAAAGGCAAAATGACAAAGTGGCAAGAGTCTCTCTCTGCCCGACGACTACCTTACAGGGAACTCTCAAGCAAACACAGACAGGCAATTAAATCACAAACCATCTTGAAAAGAAGACTACTACATCACACAACAGCTACAAACCTTCACTTCACCTCATGGTTGTTCATATCTCAGATACGAGCCCCCAATTGTTACGCCCCAGTACTTTCGTTGGCCCAGAGGGGCATAACAATGGACCCAAGACAATGACCCAAACACAACACAAAGGCACTAAATAAACTAAAAGGAGGATTTAATCCACAACATAAAGGTACAAACAAGATACACATAAGCTAACACAAACAAAAGCCATGATGGGAGGCAGGCAAGTCCAGCAGTCCCCAGCATGCTCCCCTCTTCCAGTGTCAGCTGCAGGGTATTTAGCTCAGTGGACTGAGCCTCGTTTCGCTGATTGGGACCTGGGTGGAGCTGTGGGGGAACAAGGAGGGGGAGAGAAAGACACAGACAAACACAAGGCCGAACCCCTTCCGGCCGTAACAATACAAAATTTACAAAAAATTGAGTATAGAACAGTATTACTTGTACTTTTGTATTGTAATTCTTCTGTCTATATTGACATATTAATTAACAGCTGGGCACAGATAAAGATCTGGGACCAGGCTCGACTGGTGGAGAGGATGAGCAGCTTTAAATACCAAAGAATCCCCATCAGTGAGTGAGCCTAAAATCCTCAGCAACTTCCACCTGCACTGTTGAGAGCATCGTGACGGCTTCATCACCCTGTGGTGAAGACTGCTGTCCTCTCTGCAGAGCATCTACTGTAACACCACATAGTCTGCAGGAGAGCTGCCTCCATCCTCAGGGACCCCTCCCACTGTCAGCGCAACCTGTTCACACCTGTATCCTCAGACTGGAGGTACAGAGGTGTGAAATGCTGGACTTCTACACTGAGAAACGCTTTCTTTTCCTCTGCCGTCAGACTCCTAAACAGCTGATAGGAGTTTATAATCATGGACTACCACATGTAACAGCACCTTCAGTTTGCACATGCATAATTGCACAGTCACTGCTGTGTAACTTTTGCTTTTATTAATGTATTGTTATGGCTGCTTTTCAAATTGCTTCTGTTTTGTATCATTACTTATCTCCTTTAGATTTCACACTGCTGGGATTCACTGTGGACAGCAAAGGAGGGATTCCATGTACAGGGAAACATGTTTCCCCTGAACATAATACATTTAACACTTTGAATCTTGAATTTAATAATGTTCATGCTATGGAACTCTATGTCCCATTTTAACTCTAAAGAGAGAATAATTTTTAAGCCACACAGCCGTAGCATAATGTAAACACTATGGTGATTAACATAATGTGTTGGATTGATGAATATGCTGCACTGGAATCTGTTCATGAGAAGCACATTAATCAGTTATATAGTAATCCATCATATCAGAGGGCCAATATCTGCCTCATATATCAATCCAACCATAGTTTTTTCATTGTAATGTAAATTATTAAATGACACTGTTGGACTTTATATATATTTATTTGAGTCACTCTGTTTAACTTTCAGGGTATTAGTTTTTGATTGAGTTCCAGTAGAGTTGAGACTTCCTGTCCTTCCACATTAATAGGCTGCAGGATGTGATCAAAGGTTTGCCTTGGATCTTTCAGAGAAGGGTGAGCGAGGCAGAGTTAGCTGTTTCACGACTTTGAAAAAAAAGAGCATCAAATGAGTTCAGTCTTTGGATCAAACGAAGGCGGTGCCCCCCCGCAGGTGTAATTTAGGTGGGAGAGATGCGGACCTCTGATCGATACGTAGCTAGTCATAACGGGGCAGGCAGTTAATTATGTCATCTAAATGCCAAAGGAAAAATCAGGAGATGAAAACCAGCATCTTTTGAAGTTGCAGCTCAAGTGCACGTAAAGTGCACGAGCTGGATGTGTGAGTTTTGATGCTGTATTGTCTTAGGGGAAACTCAATGGAAAAGGCTGACCATTAAAGTCCTCGATCGTTGTGCACTCACAGGTCCTGCCTAGAGTCTCAAAGTATAAAAATATGTGAGGTTGTAAGTGCTGACAGGAACATATATGGCCAGCTAATTAGCAATTGTGAATATATGTTTCAGCACATTTCTGCTATGACAGTGAGTTAGATGCTATAAAGGAAGATGACTTTTATGTCTGTGATATACGTTTGATATCGGCAGTATAGTACTATTTTCGAAATGGGATTCTAAAATTCAACCTTTTTTTTCAGTCCTAAACTACTACTGAAACACACACACACACACACACACACACACACACACACACATCCTTGTAATGCTTTGTGTTAATCTTTGTGAGGACACTCATTGACATAATGTATCCCCTAGCCCCTTACTCTAACCTTAACCATCCAAAACAAATCTTACCTTACCTCTTAACTCTTACTCTTAACCCAATATAAACCTAATACCTAAAGTCTTAACCCTCAAACAGCCCTTGGAAAAAGTGAGGACCGGCCAAAATGTCCTCACTTCCCAAAAATGTTCTCACTCTGTTGGTTAAAAACTCTTGCCGGCCGCCTCCTCACAACGTAGCAAGTACAAGAACACACACACAAAGGCAAAGGTAGAGAGGCAACAGACTGATGCAGTGGAGGCACTTTAATTGAAGAGAAACAGGCTAACAGGCTGGACAAGTGGACGGGTAGACAGGCAAGCTGACAGGAACAGACAACAGGATACAAGATGCAGGCTGATGGTTTACAAGGAGGCAAAAGGCAGCAGACGCACTAATACACACAGGAACTTACTCAGAGAAGTGAGGCAAGGAAAGAAGGATGGGAACTGGTTTCATAGGACAAATGAAAGGAACTGGTATAAATGCAGGGGTCACATGAATAATAATAATAATAATAAATTTATTTGTGGTGAATGATGCCGTTTTTATGAAGATTGTGGCGTTCACAAATGTTTTCTCAGCCAGGAGAAATCTATGCGCACTCAGCACACTTACACACATTTGAGAGCTGACACTTGTGCAAAACAATTGATTATTGAATTTTCTTGTGTTCTGCCGTTGTATAATATTATATGATTTGAATACGAATAATTGTAATTGTAATAATAATGTTTTTTAATAATCGTTTTAATTATTTTATGAAGCAAAACACTATAGACACTTAATTCACATCAGTTATATTCATTGGGAATTACCGCGCCATCCAATAGCAATGAAGTGACTGATCATATGTTAATATGATATTTATGATGGAACACCTGAGAATGCAGTCTCTCTGATAATGACAGATAATTCAATAATAATAATTAAAAATCCTTGGAGTCTGGTGCTCAATCTTTGGATTTTTGTTTGAGCATTTTAACTTTCTTTCTCACTTCACCTTCTCTGCTCAGTGTCTGTGGTTTCTGTCTGCAGTCTCTTTACGGGCATTGATGGGGCGTTTATCCTGTGTTAATTATAGGTTCACCTGGCACAAGCTCTCAATTTACGAGGAGATGGCATTCATCAATGTAGGAACACAGCTGCGAACATTTCAATCATGACAGAATAATTACGACAAAGAGAGACAGGTTGAAGATGAAGATGAAATTACATTTATTGTGCACAAAAATAAACTTTGGCGCTTATACCCCAGGGAGTTAGACCAGCTGAGTGAACTGATCTGGGGATTGCATCTGAAGATGATATACCTATCCCCCCCCGGGCCTAGACACTGGTGGCGGTAGGGAATCATGAGGCTACCTGATGAGGTTGAAGATCCGGATGAAGGCGGTCTGTACGGGTGGAGGTGGGCTGAGTGTTTTGCTGAAATGACAGCTGGATGACAACAGAGAAACAGAATGCTTTTCAGTTTGACAGCTAATGACTGATTGGTAGAAGAGAGAGAGGATGGCAGACTGTGATTGGATGAATTAGGTGAAGAAAGGTGGAGTGAGAGGCTTGGAGGAGTGCTTCTTCTTGTCTGAACATAGCTCAGTTTCTGTGGAATCTGACGTAGAGTTTTCCTAAGAAATTTCTTTAGAATGACTTAAGAGTTTAAGAAAATACTTATTTTTATAATGAGGCCCAATGTTCTTCCAGTAAAGGATTTGGAATTCCTCCAGCAGAGACATTCCTACAGCCACAGGACGATTACCCTCATATTTAAAGGGATAGTTCACCCAAAATTGAAATTTCACTCATTATCTACTCACCCTCTAAGGGCTGGGAGAAGTTTCAGAGTTATCCGCGCCTTCTCTGAGTTACAGGGGGTCTCGGCATAGCAGTGCATGTCCATATAACGGTTGCAAATGGATACCAACTGTCATCGAAACAAAAAGACACAACAAAAAACATCCAAATACCTCCATGCTGCTCGTATGTCCGTCTTGTATTGAAGACCCGAAATGCAAAATTGTCCCGAAAAAATTAAATAAGTCTATATTTCAAGCTTGTTTTGTAGCGGAAGCTTCTCGAAGCTCCTCTTCCCGGTTTGTCAAATTTGGACGAACTGGGAAGAGGACAGACCCTGGTTCGTCCAAATTTGACAAACCGGGAAGAGGAGCGTCTGCTACAAAACAAGCTTGAAAAATAGACTTATTTAATTTTCGTCGGGACAATTTCGCATTTCGGGGCTTCAATACAAGACGGACATTACATACGAGCAGCATGGAGGTATTTGGATGTTTTTTGGTGTGTCTTTTTGTTATGAAGACAGTTGGTATCCATTAGCAACCGTTATATGGACACGCATTGCTACGCCCAGACCCCCTGTCACTCAGAGAAGCCACAGAGGACTCTGAAACTTCTCCCAGCCCTTAGTTGTCATGAGGGTGAGTAGACAATGAGTGAAATTTCAATTTTGGGTGAACTATCCCTTTAAATTATATGATGTTTTGACACTCTCTTACAAAAAACTGGTTCTCTCTGTGTCTTCTTTAGAACAAAAAAAAAAACAAAACAACTGAAAACCTTCACAATCCCTCATCGTTAGGCAACATGGTTGTGTCAGTTCTTTTCATAGGCTATGACAAGTTGAGTCTAACTTCTTTCTTTTTCAAAAATCTCTTTCAGGATTTGTTCAGTGGAGCCACAGATGCCTCAAGTGTTTAAAGGTGACATTCAATGTCAACTGCTTCAAAGAGCTCTTTAAGTATTTTTGTTTATTCGGGATGAAATAAAACATCACTAATTTCAATAAAACACAAACATCAGAGGTCTTGTGGGCTGAATAAACCACTTCAGATTTGGTGCTTGGATTTGCTGCAGCATTAAAGCCCCTACAAGGAACTTTTTACTGGATATGCAAAAGTCTCTCGTTTCCGCTGATGTCTCTGTGTCACCTGCAACAGCAACTGAGTCCATCTGTGTGAAGATAAGCTATTTCTAAACAGTGAAACTGGGAGGCAGTGGTCGGGTCGGACCACGGATGAAACGATTTATGGCACTCAGTTGGGCTGGGCTCAAGACCACCCCGTCCCCCCTGGGACGTAAAATATGTAGGATGATATAACCCCCGGATCACAGTCGGGACGAAGTTTTTTTGTTAAACAGCTGCAACTTCTTGCAGCAGGAGGCTCCTGCAGACTACCTGTCTGCCACAGCTGCAAGAGTGGGAAGCTCCTCCGCACCGGACTATTTTTATATATTTTTCTATCCTTGAAATGTTTTTTATTGTGTTATTATGTGTTCTGATGTTGTGAGACATGTCTATGGTGGTGAAACCAAAGAGAAATTTCCAATCTGTGGATAATAAAGTTTTCGTATTCGTATTCGTAAACACCTGGCAGGTGAAAGCGAGACGTCTGGTTTATGCTCCAGGCAGCCACAGAGCACCCGTCCTGGGGTATAAGGTCAGCCTGCTCCGCTGTCCAGGCTGTTCTAAAGTATTTTAAATGCATTTCCAAAGTAACGTGCCTAAAACTGCTCACAAATATGTTATAGTCTGGAGCCCTGATGCACGAGACAGATAAGCGTCTTTACGACAATACGCGCTAAATCTCATGGGAAATGCAGTCTTCATTCCGGCAAAACGCTACCGCTTTTGTCCAAAGGGACTGCCAAAATCAACACAAACTGAAAGTTCCTTGTAGGGACTTTAAAGGTAGAAGTGTAGGAATGACCCCCATCTAGTGGTGCGGTTGCATATCGGAACGTATTCTTGATGTTGCATTCACGTGAAATCGGGCAGACGTCAGACAGACAACAGACGCTGCATGTAACAGAATGAACAAGCGTCTATGTAAACAAGTGGTCCGCCAGCACGAGGCAAAACAATACAGGCGTGACAATATTGTCATGGTGATGTCGTATTGTTTACCTGACCCACGTTTTACCATCTTTCTCTCGTGGAGTAAAATGACATCCGGTTGGTTTGCCGACGGCCGTCTGCCTGACTGCACCTGAATGCAACATCAGTGCATCCTCTTCCTCACACTACAAATGGTGACAGTTGTAACAGGCGCTACCTGGAAAACTTTCTCCCCGAGCCGACAGCTCCGCTGAGTTTCCGTTGTTACCTACAGTCACGCTGCCACTCAACGTAAAAAATGGCGATGCAACATGGCCGCCTCGGTTCGGTGCGTCGCCCACTTATGTAATTGTAACGACTTGTAACAACTCATTCTAAGGTACGAGAAAGCTTTCATTTGTATGCGGGTGTGATTCGACTTCAGTGAAATACGTATTTATGAAAGCAATATTTGACTTTTGCTAATAAGAAGCCAAATAAGTTACATACTGGAGCTTTAAAGCTGTACAGAAAAGAAAATTGAATTTGAGCCCACTGTGGGTCTTAACATTAGTGTAATAACTCATCTATATCTAATATAAAAATTCTATTTTTGATTAAATCCGGGATGAAAGTGTGGTATTTTTTTTCCGCACTGGATAATGCAGGCGCACGGATTATACGTCAGCCTGCTCACGATTCATCAGCCACTGATATTGGATCCGTCATCCCTCAATCAAATGTCTGAGACACGGGCTGTGTTCGAAACTGCATACTTCTCCTACTACTCCTACTACTCATACTAACTCCTTGAGTATGCACCGGTTCATCACAGAGGCAGCAGCCCGGCTCCTGACGTGCTCCGCCGGCCAGCCTACGGTCGTCACCCCGGGGAGAAAACGACCGCTAATTAACTTACTCGATGGCTTTTAGACATAGTGCGAATTACAGGGGGGTTTGGGGGGGTTTTACCCCCCCTAATTACGACTGCAACCCCCCTAAAAGAGGTACAAATAACAGATAGGGGGGGTTGAAACATTTATCTTTCTTATTAGTAATCATAAATACTACAATATACAGTATTTCCATAGTCATGCCAGGAAGATGCTTGTAGTAAAATTTCAAACACCCCTAGTGGACTAAACCATTTCATTGCCTGAATCTGCGTGTGTCACTATGAACCCGAGATACCGGGACTGAGTCCAGGTGTTTCATTCCTGTGTGGAGTTTAACATGTGAACCTGAGAATAGAGCTTAAGAACCAGAACCAGCAGGTCCACGGACAGTCCTGGAAGATCTTTTACCTGAACCAGAACCAGAACCTGAGCCAGAATCTGAACCAGAATCTGGACCTAAATCAGAACCTGAACCAGAACCAGAACCGGGGACTGAGGCCAGGTGTTTCGTTCCTGTGTGGAGTTTAACATGTGAACACGAGATACCGGGAATGAGTCCAGGTGCGCTGTGTAAAATGTTGACCCCCCCCAATTGTCATTGTATAATTCACACTCTGCTTTTAGAGGTTTACCACTGGCTGGTTAAACTCTTTTTAGGGGATAAATGTTGGTCTCATTGATGAAATCTAACAATTGTGGCTGTAGCAGAAGTTTGTTTGAATAAAAAACCATGGTTAGACAGAAGAGCAGCACTGCCTTGGGGTCTGTACGCACAGAAAACACCTAAATAAGATGAGATTTAGCGCGTATTGTCGTAAAGACGCATAAATAAATAAATGTTTTACAATGAACCAGGCCGATCTCAGAGCTGGCAAGACTCTCCGGTAGGGCATATTGAACGGTTAAATGCCGTTAACGGGACGAGAGCAGTCAAAATGGCGGTTTAAAGCTAGCTACAGCGAGGGTAGGCTCACTTCCTGTTTACAAAGTAAAAGCACCAATTCTATCGTAATGGCTTTCCTTATGATATAAGGCAACGGGTATTTTATTTTGTGAAAATAACCGGAAGTGCGTTGCTCACTACGGCTAGCTTTAGTAACCCCGACTTCGTCGGAACAAAATTGTAAACAGCTGGTATTTTGTCAGATTTACTACTTTCTCGCATGAAAATGTTTCAAATGTTGCTAAAGTTATATATTTGTGTATGTAGTATGTAGTATGGAAGTATGGAGTATGGAAGTATATAGTATTATGCAGTTTCGAACACAGCCACGCACACACACACCGAGCTCGGTCTCGCCCCAAGCTTTCAATATCCCGCCCGCTCGATAACGACCAATCAAATTCGTTTTCCTTACTGGGGTAAACTAGAGCACTGGAAAAGAGTGTAACGACACCACCATTGACTCCCGTGGTAAGGGTTTTGCGCCCCGAGTGGCAGGATATGGGTATTGCAAAAGCGCCCAGAAAACCTATTCACTGTGTGTTGCCCACTTGCTTGTAAATTGATGAAAACGACCGTGTTTTTTTTTTTTTAGGGCTCTAGGGTAAACTATTGTCGTGCGGCAACTCGTGACAACTCGGCTCGACAAACAGGACAAACGGCCATTTCGGGTACACCTTTAAATGCCAGTGCATTAAAGAAAATTATCAACTCAATTCAAAATAAAAAAAACATTTTATCCCTCTCATCATCACAAGCACGGTCTACAGTATAACTTCTCCCGATGTGATTTATGTGCATCCCATAGTCAGTGACATGGAGGAGGATCCAGTGTCAGCGTGCTGCTACTGGCTCTCATCCATGTCTGCAGGCTATGAAAACAGAAGCAAGGAAATAGGAGATGACTCCATCAGCAGGTACAGAGCCCAACACCCGCACAACACAGTCCCACCTGCATGACTGAAGACCATGATGAAGTTTGTGGCTCACCTCATCCTCCTCACCTCCGCAGTTCACGCAGGGACGCTGAGAAAAAGAGGACAGACTTGTCCTCGGGTGTGTGATGCTGCTCACTGTCCCGTCGCGCCGCGGGCTTGTTACTACGGCTTGGTGAAGGACGCGTGCGGCTGCTGCGTGGTGTGCGCGGCCGGTGAGGGCGAAGCCTGCGGGGAGCGCGGCGGCGCGGACAGCGGCCTGACCTGCGGTGACGGACTGAGATGTAACTCTGTCGGAGCGGACCGAGGCCTCCACGGCTCCTGCGTGTGCATCTCCTCCGGCCCGGTGTGCGGCAGCGACGGCAGGACTTACCCCAGCATCTGCCGCCTCACAGCCGAGAACAGGAGAGCCGAGCTCGGTGAGACCACCCCGGTCACACTGGTGCAGAGGGGTCGCTGTGACTCAGGTTGGTGACCCTTCTTTCTTTCTTTGTGTTTTTCTCTGTCTTTCTTGTGTTTGTTAGTTTTCTTTCTTTCTTTCTTTCTTTCTTTCTTTCTTTCTTTCTTTCTTTCTTTCTTTCTTTCTTTCTTTCTTTCTTTCCAGGAAGAATAGTCCTTACCAAGGTGAGGACTAATGGGGATCCATAATAAAAACTAAACTAAACTTTCTTTCTCTCTTTCTTTCTGTCTTTTTGTGTTTGTTTTCTTTCTTTCTTTCTTTCTTTGTTAATATGGATCAATATGTACCCTAGCCTGTGTGTGAACCTATATCTCAACAACTCCTGCAATTTATTGGACAAAATGACATTTTTCTGTTTTTTTTTTAAATTTATTTAACCGTAATTAAGAACAATTTCTTATTTACAAATGCAGCCTGAACCAAAGAGCAAACACATGAAAATGTTTTTGTCTTGAAAGAGATTCAAGAGGAACTATGCAGGATTTTTACCTTTACTATGCTACATTTTTTTTTTTTTTTACCTTCAGAGTAATTGTGATGGTTAAATAAATGACTTTTAACTTGTTCCGGGGAGAATGGAGGCTCTCTGCCTTCCACTTCTTGGCTGAAAACCAACCTTGTAAGATCAGAGCCTCCGGCCTGGTGTCCCAACTCTCATCTTATGACAGATAAGCCTACACAAATATACACATCGCCGTAACACAGTATATGATATATAACGTTAATGTACAGCTCTGCTTTCTCGCTGGCTAAGTTGTAAACAAATGCACATGGCCGAGAGGAGGGTTAGCAACATGGAGGAAAAGCGACCGGACTTGCATAGTTCCTCTTTAACACGGGTGTGAAAGCCGACCTGGGGTCATGGAGTATGAATAAACAAAACATTTACTTTAATTAGGTCAAACACGTCCCATTACACATACTATTTGGACAGGAGCCATGTGTACAACCCAACACACAGTTGTTCAGGGAAACACTATATGCAAATAGTTGGTTGCAAAACGTCATCCACCACTGGACAAATCACATGCAGTGTTTATTTTTGAAGTGAAAATAAGAAAATACATGTCCTAGACTGAGCAGTGATGGTGGCATCATGTAGTACACAATTCAGTACTTTTCCTCCAGTTGGCTCCAACAAGCTTCAGCGAGTATATTTCTTGAAGTAGGTCATTGTGGTTTTTGAGGCTCTGGATCATTGAGTCAGTTTTCCCGTGCTGCTGGCTATCACCCAGAGAGGAGTACTTCTGTGTCCTCTCATGCTTAACAGCTGGCAAAGGGAGCTTACTGATTTAGCAGCGTGCCCAAACTTTTACATGTGCAGAATCTATATTTCTCCATCATTTTTTTTCATGTTTGTGAAAGGAAGGAAGGAAATCTTTATTTTTATTCTCTTTAAAGCAGCAAAACAATGGACAAACAGTTAAAATAACAAGATTATGGTCATATAAGATGATTTTAAAAAGGTCATACACTGTGTCATACAATGTTTGTAACACTACTACATTTACTACGTTAATTTGTGTTATTGCAATGACAGCAATAGTTTATTAAGATGTTATTGTAGTGGTTTTGTATTATTCAGTCTAAATACACTGTTAAGTAGTCCTCAACACTAATTAATGGAAATAATAATACATAGGATTTGTATAGCGCTTTTCTAAACAGCATATTGATATAAAAAAAAATACACACACAAGGTCACATTTATTTATAGAGCACCTTATAAACAACCTAGGTTGACCAAGGTGCTTTACATAAAATAAATAACAATAAAAATACAACAATTTCAGCAATGATGATAAATACACATACATTCACCACACAAAACAACTTCTGTCTCAAGCCTGGGAGAAAAAATGGGTTTTAAGAGAGGACTTAAAAACCTCCACACACACAAAACATCAACACTTCTTTTACAGTTAGAGTCTCCACAGCAAATTAACTTTTTTTATTTTTTTATTTATTTATTTTGGACATAAAGCTTATCAGGTCCCGCCCCGATTACCATTCAGAATACATTAATTTCATCACAATTTTTCTTTCTTAACATACGTGATACAACAGCAGAGCTGCGGTCTGGACTAGACAGCCAGTCCAGATTAGAATAACGTTAAACCCCTTTGGTTTAAATCAATTTATATTTGTCTAGAATAGAGTTTTGTATTTCTTTTTTAAAAGCCCATAAGTTTCTTGATTTTTTAACCTCATCATCTAGTTTGTTCCACTGTTTGACACCAGTGACTGAGATAGAAAAGGATTTTACCCTCTTCTGCCTAAATAATTTCCTCTCAGATTGTGTGTCACTTCTCTGTCTATGAAAAAACCTTGTAAGTTATGCGGAAGGTCCCTGTTTGCAGAGTTTTGTAGTTGATTAAGTCGTATAGTTTGAGGATTTTTGCATTGATGAACAACTGGTTTGTGTGCACTCTGTACTGGGAATAGTGTAGAATCCTTACGGCTCTTTTTTAAAGTGTGAACAGGGGGTGCATGACACTTTTGTACATGTTTCCCCACACTTCTGCACAGTATTGCAATGTGGTGATACTGATGCTAAATAAATTACATAGAGCGACTTCTGATTTAATAATTTTTGAGCTTTCCATAGTATGGACACACTCCTGGCCAACTTGTTTTGCAAGTGTTTTATGTGTGGTCTCCAACTTAACATATCATCGATAATTACTCCTAAGACTTTTCGATATTTACCCCATTCACCTGTATATTTATACTCTTATTGTAGCCTTTTTCCCCAAAAAGTATGAATTTAGTTTTTGCCAGGTTTAGTGATAATTTATTTATGTTAAACCACACGTGTAGTTTAGACATTTAATTATTGACTGTCTCTGCTAGTTGGTTAAAATCATTCCCAGAACAGAAGATATTTGTGTCGTCCGCGAATAATACACATGACACATCAGTTGTAAGTGGTGTTGAGCTGACGGATGATCCACAGTCACCGTGACCACAGAGAGGCACTGAGTGGACAGTGAAAGCTACTGTTTATCCTGCCACTGGGTTGCATACTGTTGATTTGTTAGTGGAGCTCGCTGACAGGCAAAAATACTTGGTGTGCTGCCAAAGTACCTCTTGGCAAAAGACGCTGTCATTTGCATTTAAAGCTGTTTCTGCAGAGACAAGTCCATTTATGTAACTTAGTAAACACAGCATCAGTCAGAGAATGCGCTGACTTCTGGACAGGGATCACGCGCTTGCTTATAGAGCAGCAGATTGAGGAGAAACTCTGAGATTTTAGAAAAGCACACTGTCCTGAAGTGACACGAATGAGTCCACACAGCAGGTTCCATTTGAAGTGAATCCTGGAGACTCTCCAGCTTCTGTGTCAGATTTAAAAAAAACACAAACTAAAACTAGTGGATGGTGCCAGGTACTTTCTTTGTTTTGATGGAGATGTTTGTGCTTGCATTTCCTCCATGATCTCAGTGAAATAATGACTCTCAGAAGCGCAATGATGTGCTGCTACTTGTCTGACAAATGAGATGTGTGGTTTAGTGTGTCATCAACATGAAGCATCGTCTTCCTGTTGATCTAGAAGATCTTCAGATAGAAAATGGAAATATCTAATTTCCTGTAGCATCTTTGACAAACACAGGTTTTATATTTAAAGTAGACAAGGAGGATACAGTGCATGTAAAATTCAAACTGCTCTGTCTCGGCTGAAAAAACAATGTTGATGATAGATAGAGTAGAGCTGATAGAAAATTTAGCTTAGTTCCAGAACTGTAAACTGGTAAACGCCATGTGAGCAGACTGTGTGGCAAAACAGTGTTTTTTCACTGAAGTCAAACTACACTGTAAAACAACACATTCAAATAATTTTCAAACTTAGAGAAGACATATACACCACCCATTGATAAAGGCTCGTGGTCACTCAGACAGTTTGAGAAACTCTATCTACTCTTCTCTCTTTTTCTTCACAAAAAAACCCATGCGGATTCATTAAATCCGTATCTGTCGACCTCGGACAGCTTAGAGAGGCAGAGAGGACAAGAAGGAGAGGAGGACAAACTGTGTTGGACAAGAAAAAGAAGGGGATTTTAATCTGTGTCCAGTAATTCGGACAAAAACATTCACATTTACATTTATTTACAAAGTCAAACTCAGTCAACAAAATAAAAAATCTCTATTGATAAATCAGTGTAACACATCTGCTAAAGTGATTTTCAATTCAGGTTTGTCTTCATAATAAACTAATAAACAGTCTGATTATCTCCTGAACTAATAAACAGTCAACGTTTCATGACCAAAAAGAAAATACATTAGTCAAAGAGAAGAGTTTTGAAAGAGAAAATCAATCTAGAATCTTCATTGATGAATTATGATCTCCCAGTCTTCAGAGACTCTAGGATTCAAAAGTGCATAAATCCATGTAAAATGCACTGTTGTAAGTCATCAGTTTGGTGATGGGTGTTCAGGGGATAAGACTTTTAAATTGTCTCTCCATGTCTTGTCTTATCTGTTGTCACGTGTTTCCTAGTGATTATGCATTCCTTATCGTCAGCATCAAGCCAACTTCATGTCAACACATGTGACTGGTGTTTTTGTGATTATCTGATAAGTTTATGAGTTTCTCCAACATGAGACCAGCTGTTAAAACAGCTTCAGTCTCCATTTTAAATACATGGAGACCAATAAATTAAAGGGATAGTTCACCCACCATTCAAATTTCACTCATTATCTACTCACCCTCTTGTCGACTAAGGGCTGGGAGAAGTTTCAGAGTCCTCCGTGCCTTCTCTGAGTTACAGCGGGGCTCCGTGCAGCACTGCATGTCCATATGACGGTAGTGAACGGGGCTCACTTTTCTTCGTCCAAAAAGACACACCAAAAAACATCCAAATACCTCCATAGTGCTCATCTGTAATGTCCCTCTTGTATTGAAGCCCCAACATGAGAAATTGTTCCGAAAAAAATTAAATAAGGATATGTTTTAAGCTTGTTTGTAGTGGAAGGCTCCCAGTGTTGCTCTGCCGGCTTGATGCTGACGGAACTTTACATCTTCTCACTTGGCCCTGTAGGCCGCTGTGTCACAACTGCAGGACACGTAATGATTTTTTCTTTTACTGTGCTTGTCATTGTTTTTGCTTTTTTTCAGGCTGTGTGAAACTTTCTATTAATGCTCCTCTTCTGTTAAAGCAGAAGGTAAGCGGAATGTTTGTGTTAATATAAGTCTTAAATAGTTCTATCTTCCGACAGCAATCACTTATATAGAGCTCCGGGAGCTGACGTCACGCTGACGTCACGCAGCCCCGAAACTGACAGCGACGCCATTTTGGCAGGAATCTGAAGATTTTCGTAGAGTAGATACAGGGGAGAGCCGGGTGCAGAACGAGAGTAACAAAGCGATTTTCTCCGAGCCCATACAAGTCTTACATGTCTAACTTTGTCAGCATGTAGTATGACCTAACAGAACTGCAAAACATATTGAGGATACGTCTACTTTGACCGAGTTACGTTCAAGAACCAGCCGTTTTCAGTGACAGAAAAAATTCACTCCAGCTTAATTTTTTTCCGATCGATCAGCTGTGTTTACCGTTTCAGGTGTCATAGTTATGATGGTTAGACCATAGACTGTGGGTTAGACGGATAAATTAGTCCTCAAACACACCCTAAAGCTTGACATGTCAGGGTTTTTCAGTATAGAAGCAACTAGGTTTAAGTGTCGGGAGTCACTGTGGGGAGTAACAGCTGTCATTTCATCCCTCTGCACACTGACAATGAACCTGCCTGTCACTCTGTCGGTACTGCGATCACACTGTGTGTGTTAAACAGGATTAATTAAAACACACAACGTAACGTAAACAATGTGACTGTACATGTAGATGTAGATGATGTGCGGGAGGAGGGCAGACGTGGATCGGTGGACCAGGAGAACAGCTGCATAACATTTTGGCAGTAAAATGGAAGATTTTAAGCCGTCTGTTCACATGATCTCACTTTAATTCCAACACATTGGACTTAATATATATAAAAACTAAATAGATTAAATATTACCGACCCTTATAATGCCCCCGGGGTGCTTTTCAAAAGTATCTCCGGCCGCCGGCGCACGTCCCAGACCTGCAGTATGCGGACACAGCTAAGTTAGGCTACCTGATCAACTTTGCATCGCCCTGCTCTAAAAGCATACAAAAGCCTGGAGGGTTACACATGGACGCAGTCTGGCTTTGTGATGAACGTCCAGCTGTGGAATCTACCAGCAAAAGCCTGCTGTATCCTCACTAGAAGGGTAAGTGTCGTATCATCCCAGTTAATGCAGTGTAGCATGGCTAACGTTAGCTCGTAGCTGTCCGGGGTGCTATCGGGGTGCCGGCCGGGAGCTCTCCCCGGTGCTGATCAGCCCGCGGCGGTGCGCTGCGACCGGCTCTGGGTCAGCTTGGAAAGGCTGGAGGCGTTCTTTTCTTCGTCCGTCTTTTCTTTTTGTCACCGTCTTTCCTGCTTGTGTCATTTTGTGGAGCACAAAGAGCATAAAGCCGGCTTTTGTATGCTTGTAGAGTAGTTGATCAAGTAGCTGTGTCCAGATACTGCAGGTCTAGGACGTCCTGTTAGGCGAAAATATTTTTGAAAAGCACCCCGGGGGCATTATAAGGGTCGGTAATATTTAATCCATTTAGTTTTTTTTTATATTAAGTCCAATGTGTTGGAATTAAAGTGAGATCATGTGAACTCAGACGGCTTCGGCGCTTACAGTCAATGCTTCGGAGCTGGCCAGTTTCCTGCCAAAATGGCCGCTCGAACGCTGGAGGTCACGTGGGGTCCGGAGCTCTATAGAGTGTTTGGTCTGAAACACGGGTCTGTCAGTCACTCTGCTCTGCTGTAAGCCGAGGAGAAAACTTTCCTTGTATCCTACAACCTTTATCCAATGAAGAGAGAGAACGGCATAAAAGGGCGGTCCTATCTGTGTGTGCAGCCAAGGGATGCGCGTGAATGTGGTGACGTAGGGACGAGGGCGGGGACTGCTAACTCCATCTGCTGACAAGAAGTTAGCCAAAACGACCGGATCGCTTACTTCTGCTTTAAGTCTTAAAAATGCCACTTATTTCTGTTGGCGTCACATCCCACTCTGAGTATACCCAATTACCACCAAGCACCAGGCTCTCCCAATGCAGGGACTCATTTAGCCCCCGTAAAAGTTCCAGGAGATGGGGCGCCATATCAGTGACGGCTGGTATCAATGGGCTAGTGGGGCTAAGCCCTCCCTGCATTACACAACAAAAGATGAGGAAAAAATATTCTCTAAATAACATACAAAAGATTGTTCTAAGTCATAGTAAAATCGGAACTGGCAACAATATTAAATAGTTTCAAGAAAAACACAGGATATCTCTGAATGGGCTAATTTTAATCAGCCCAAGCTCACCGAGTCTGCTCTCATTCATTTTCTGACTGTGGATGATTGACAGGTGCCATGTCCCGCCCTAGCCATTGACCGACTGTTTGGGCTAATTTCATTCAGCCCACAGGCCGACCGGTTCTGACCAATCAGCAGGCTGACGCAGGGTCAATGATTGACAGGCATCATGTCCCGCCCCCTTGGTTTACTTGTCATTGGGGCTAATTTCATTTAGCCCAACACCGCTGTTTTCAGACCAATGACAGGAACCGGAGGAAAAGTTGTGTTGTTGTGGGAGGGAGAAGACAGAAACAGCGGCGCTAGGCGCTAGCATCACAGGTAGCATTAGCCTACTTTACTGCTCTAAACTGTCTTTGCTAACATGAACGCAGTGGAGAATCTAGTTTCTAAACTCACCGAGAGCACCAGACTTAAATGACATGGCGATAACAGACCAGAAAGGCCGTCAATATGAGCTGCATATCGTCTTCTTTTTTAAAAAATTTTATTGAGCAATATCGTTGGGGGTGTGTGTGTGTGCGTGCGTGCGTGCGTGCGTGAGAGAGAGAGAGAGACTGTGTGCGTATGTGTGAGATAACCAGGTGAAGTTTTTCTTTTTTTTTTTTTTTTTGGACTAGACCCTTCTACTTAATGCAGTGTGTAAGCCTAGTTAGTTGCTATACTTTTGTGAGATGGGATAACCCTAACTTTTAGCTACTGCTGTGTTAAAGGGATAGTTCACCCTAGAATGATATTTCGCTCATTATCTACTCACCCTCATGTGGACTAAGGGCTGGAAGAAGTTTGAGAGTCCTCCGTCCCTTCTCTGAGTTACAGGGCGTCTCAGCGTAGCAGTGCATGTCCATATAACGGTTGTAAAGGGACACCAGAGCTCTTCGTAAAAAAACACACACAAAAAAACACCCAAATACCTCCATGCTGCTCGTATGTAATGTCCGTCTTGTGCTGAAGCCCCAAATTGCGTAATTGTCCCGAAAAAAATTAAATAAGTCTATATTTTAAGCTTGTTTGTAGCGGAAGCTTCTCAAAGCTCCTCTTCCTGGTCCGTCCAAATCTCGCGTGATTCGCAGTAACCGCACTGACGCCGGCGCAAATCACGCGAGATTTGGACGGACCAGGAAGAGGAGCTTTGAGAAGCTTCCGCTACAAACAAGCTTAAAATATAGACTTATTTAATTTTTTTCGGGACAATTACGCAATTTGGGGCTTCAGCACAAGATGGACATTACATACGAGCAGCATGGAGGTATTTGGATGTTTTTTTGTGTGTGTTTTTTTACGAAGAGCTCTGGTGTCCCTTTACAACTGTTATATGGACATGCACTGCTACACCAAGACCCCCTGTAACTCAGAGAAGGGACGGAGGACTCTGAAACTTCTTCCAGCCCTTAGTCCACATGAGGGTGAGTAGATAATGAGCGAAATATCATTCTAGGGTGAACTATCCCTTTAACCATTTAATGGGTATCATTTATTTATTAGCCCACCCAACTAATTTGACCACCAGCCGCCACTGCGCCATATAACTCACTGGGTTGAGCAGGCGCGCCATATGCAGGGGCTTTTCCTCAGCACTCAAGTTTTTCAACATTGCCATCATCATCTGTCATAGTCACATAATGCCATCCATGTATATAAAGAGACACAGGGGTGAAGGATGAAGTCTTAGGTTTACACCTCTTTGTTATTTTACAATCTGATATAACATATGTTGAGTAGCTCAAGAGAAAAGCGTTCCACACATCACACCAGCTCTCTAATAGTGAAAGGAGCTCTTAAAACGCATTAACCTTCACAACACTTTCAATGTCGATCTTATTTTACCATTATGGCAAAACCGAGGAGAAACTATGTTTCAAAGGGGTTCTAAAGGATATGTTTCTTCTCTTGTTGGAGAGAAATTAGACCAAAGTTTGCACCCAGAGAACTAGAGACTTCCAAGTAGTCTCAAATCAGGAAATGTCATTTATCTGTATCTGATCTGCCAGAGATTCAGTGTGACTGATCAGTAGGTACGACTCACTCTGTCACTGTTCTTAACTTCTTTGCCAACTTGTAAGAGGATTTTATAATCGGCACAAAACAGACTCACTGGCCTCACATAAGTCAGCCCTTGTAGGTAGTATAGTGATCTTCCTCCAGACAAACCGTCTAGCAGGTCGTCTCCTAAACCTGAAGACGATGCTCATTAGTCACACCTCATCCCATTGCAAGTAAAGTTCTGACAGTAGGAAATTGACTCAGTCCTCAGTGGCAAAGAGCATTGAGAAAAGAAAAAAAAAAATCAGTCGACAGTGTAAGATCACTTAAATCAACTGATTGAGGACATACTTTGAATGCTTGAAAGTGTCCTTAATCTCCTTTTGATCCACTCTGAAACTGATAGATAGATTAAATAGCTTTTGTAATCCATTGAACTTTTGGCAAAAAGTTGAAACATTGTAAAGTGAGCATTAACATTGTATTAAAATGCCAATATACTTACTCATACTCCATTTCTTAAGACATTTCCATTGATAATCCAGTGTTTCCCCTACAACTGTACAGGCCTGGTGGGTTGCCAGGCCAACGAGAGCCCCCGCCAGGTCAAAGAAAAAAAAAAAAGCCAAAAATAAATGACTTATCCATTCATTCAGAAATCAATAATCATTTCAGTTTGGGAGCCTCTGTGCAGTGCTGTTATGCAACACAAGTTAACCGAGTACCACTGCTGAGAGCACGAGCATATTATGGGATGTTAAAGGTTTGTAGCAAGCTATGGCAGAAAAATATATTCGCAGCTGCCGTTCACACTGTAGGTTGAAAATCACAGGATATTTACACTAGTCAGCAGTGTTAAGCTCAAGCATGGGAGCCTCCTTTTATATTTAATATATAACATTACACTATCCTAACCTAACCTAACCCCTATTAGGTAACGGGCCTGAAAGAAATTCTTGAGGAAAAACTGTAATCACAAAAGCCCGGGGCGTCAAATTTGGGGTCCTGAACACTGTGTAGTGTGATCATGTTTTAAGCAGCTCATATTGATCAACTCACAGGTCTCAAAAATGTTCAAATTCATATTCCTCCTTGATTATGCAACAGGTTTTAAATTATTTTTGTATAAATAATCAGTATTACTTCAATAATTAAGGATTAATTCAATCCATCACAGTTTTTAGGTAATCAATTGGAGCTACATCCTCTTCAAACTCAAGCAAACTGGAAAAACATTCCTCACAAATAGAATCTTGACTTCTGTACTACAATCTTGCATCTCTTAAAAAAACATCTTTTGATCCATTAGGATTTAAAGATGCAGTTCTGAAATCACAGAGGAACACATGTAAACATATTTTTTGGGCTGCTTAATACTTCTTAGCAGTGTTATTGATTTGCACCTTGAACCTCTACACCAATTTCCTCCGCATCTCTCCGTCTCATCAGCCACTTAGCTGAATCAACAAACTAAGATCGATTCAGGAAAAAAAAGAAAGAAAAGAAAATCAACTGCAACACATCCCTTCTTCCTTTAGTTAGCTCACAGCCATTATTCCTCCGACCATCAGGAGGAGATGAATCGGAAATCGCTTCAGTCATTTTCTTGCACCTTTGCTTTATCCTCTTTGGTGTTGTCCCTTTGGCCTCTTTTTTTTGGGGTTTCCTCTTTGCACTTTGCAGACAGTTTCATCATTCTTAATTCCTATACTGAAAGTTATTAACTAATCAATGTTTATTTCCTCTTGCTTCTGCCCTACAATGGCAGACTCCCCATGCTGCTGTTAAGTCTGTGTGTTCACTCTGAGCAGGCTGGGCCTCAGGCTCTCATGTGTTTCCCGGACAGCTGGTAATAGGTTGCCTCTCTCACCCAAACCCAAACATTGCTTCTGTCACTGCAAAAGTAGCACAGCAAATATCAGCTTTACATTTTATAGCTACATTCAGGTTATCATTATCCTTTGATCATGTACACTTGTCAACACAACATGCGTCAGTTTGACAAGCTCATGGAGGCGTTTTGATCGCTGACATCAGTGGTACCGCATATAATTAGAGGGATTTTTTTATGATTAACAAATGTAATGTAAAATATATATATAGTATTTCTTAGAAGTATTCCAGATTGTCAATCAAATCAAAACACATTACAACTATGTTAAAGGGGAACTATGTAAGTCTGGTCGCTTTGTGTATTTTTCAACGAAACCATCAATAAATCAATCCATGAAGCGGTGAATAACATTATTTGTCATATACGCGTTACAATATGTATATTTGTGTAGTCTTATCTGCCATATACAAGAGATTATGGGTTACAGGGCGTGTTTGTGTTGGTTTTCAGCCAAGAGACGCTAGGTGGAAGGCAGAGAGCCTCCATTCTCCCTGGAACTAGTTACAAGTCATTGATTTAACCTCTTCATGCAGAGGCCATTTTTGGCAATTTCCGCCTGTTTTTGTATCACTGCAATTAAAGGGATAGTTCACCATTCGGAGCAACCTTCAAATATATCTCCTTAAAGGACAATTCCAGGCGAATTCAACTCAGGGGTGTATTTTCATATCATTTTAGGTCTGAAATCTGAAGATTTTCAGTTTAATCGCTCCTGTTTTGCGGTAGTTGCGTCTGTCCGCGCATCGCCACGGCAGCAATGAATGGGAGTGGATGTAAGTTCCGCTATTTAAGCTGTTTCCAGCCCTCAAAGCCGCAATTTTTTTCCACAGACAGCATCAGATGGCTACTCAAACATGCACCGAGAAGTTTATTTACTTCAAGCAAGCCGACATGTTTGTAAAAGTCGATCTAATTCAAAGTCTCCCAGAGTCTCGCGCGAGCCCAAAGTTGCAGTGCTGGTGTATTCAGGCGCAATAGGAGCTACCGCTTGTGTCATAAACACAGGAATATCAACTCTTTACTTGCTTGAAGTGTACATTTTTTTCCACACACAGCGTCAGATGGCTACTCAAAGATGCGCCGAGAAGTTTTTTTTACTTAAAGCAAGTAAAGAGTTGATATTCCTGTGTTTATGACACAAACGGTAGCTTTTCGCACTGCACCTGAACACACCGAGCACGGCAACTGGGTCTCGCGCGAGACTCATGATTGAGTAGCCATCTGATGCTGTCTGTGGAAAAAAATTGCGGCTTTGAGGGCTGGAAACAGCCTAAACAGCGGAACTTACATCCACTCCCATTCATTGCTGCCGTGGCGATGCGGGGACAGATGCAACTACCGCAAAACAGGAGCGATTAAACTGAAAATCTTCAGATTCATTCTTTTAAACCTAAAATGATATGAAAATACACCCCTGAGTTGAATTCGCCTGGAATTGTCCTTTAAACAGTGCCCCTATGGCAGCAGGTGCACCAGACCTTGGTTGTCACGGTTCTAAAAGGCTACTTGGTTAGGATTAGGAAAAGACTGTGATTTGGGTTGAGGTAGGTATTTCCTTAACATTATTGATGTGTGTCAAACAGTTGGATTGTAGAAAAAGAAAATTAGATTTTGACTTTAGACTCAGACATCACGTGACCCCTGTGTGTTTCTATTAACAGTGAGAAACTGTGAGTTACCAGTGAAAGATATACAAAAAGCTTGAACATTTTCACACAGTCACACCTAACCACCAACACATGAGGGAGAGGTGTTTCTTCTGTAAACCAGAGTTCAGACATCTTTGACCCTCTCATTTTTGTGATGAGAGGTGCAACGGAATCAAGACAAGACAGTAATGAAATGCTTCTAAGTCACTGATATAATTTTCAATAGGGTCTGTGGCTGCAGTTAAAGCAGCCAGGGCCACTAGTAATCACTCAGTTAGATTTGATGGGCCAGTGTGTGTAGCAGTAAATGCGTCAGCAGCATCATTGCAAGGACAGGCTAGTACTGCTTTAAATCTCAGAAGGTTGTGATGTGACATAATGGATGTGATAGGGCAGGGAGCAGGTCAAGCGTATTACCACAAATGAAACCAGTAGAATGAAACGAGTATCATTTACTTTATTTTTATTTTTTATTTTACCTTTATTTTACCAGGCAGATTGCTTGAGATAAAAAAAAAATCTCTTTTAAATGGCAGACAGACTTTACCTAGAGGCTCAATGTCTCCCATAATTAGTGTTTTGTCAGGTTGAGGATCATTGTCAAACACAAATTTGTGGTACAGAGAGACTGGGGTCTGTCGTCCTGGACAAAGCAATTAATAGCTCATGGAGATGGTTGTAAAAACAAGAGCCTTGAAAGGATGAGCATGGAGACTGTCTTGTAAGGAAAACCAATCCCATAGTCGGTCTGTCCAGAATCTGATGTTACCCAGGCGACACCTAGTGGTCATTGTAATAACGGCAGCAGCACAGGCAGAAATACAGTGATGCAGTACAAAGACTGTTTGATTTCTGTATGAAAGGTCCACTTAAATCTTCAATAAAGATAACCATGTGATTAGAATAGTAACCATGACAACAAAGATCAATGTTGAAGCAGATGTCACTTGTAACCAAATGTTTTTTTCATCTTCCACAGCAACAACTTGTATTTCTCAGTACAGTGGTGTGTTTATTATGACAACCATGACAACTGAGGTCTGGTATGCATATTGATTTAGTGTGCTTTTACAAGAGACACTCCTTTGGATCATATCAAAGGCCAGGTTGGAGGCCTTTTGTTAAAGAGACCCCGAGGAGTTTGCTTTTGGTTATAAAAGAGTCTCATATTAATGTGGATGAATCTACGTTACCCGTTAATGGGTCTATTTTCGATAAATATATTGTTTTGTCTTTATACTTATTTTCATATTATTATTTAGTGGTAAACTCGCCCAGCATTTCCAAGTTTCGGTTTTGCGGACACTGCCCGGCGGGTCGTGGGAATAACGCCGCCGGATCTGATCGTCTTTGAACCTCCAACTTTCATTGTTGATTTGAAAACATTTCACCATGTGCGCAAGTTCATGGGAAATGTAGTGTGAAAACTCCTTGCTTTCCAAAACTCCTCGTAGTGCCTTTAAGTCATATTTACAGAAAAAGACAAATGTTCACTTTTACTTACAAGACAAAAAGTATTAAAGTACGTATAGTTTGAATGTTAAATTGAAATAGCCGGTAAAATTAACGGTAAAAAAGCATTTAGTTGAGTCATGTATGGGCCAGTCATCTCCAGATTTATCCAGAAGGTGTTGGTTGATACATGATGACATTGGTTGGCATAGTTGGTTACAGAAGCCTGGGCTTTTATTTGCTTCAACTGCCGAATTGACCCATCTTATATTAGAGACAGACTTATATGGGACAGCCTTTTATTTAAAGGGATAGTTCAACATTTTTGGCTAATTGGCCCATTGCCATAATCCCTATAGTCATAGCAGTAGGTTGTGCAATTGTCGGTGCAAGCTATTTCTAGAGCCACGAGCTACTCAGAGCTATGCTACGGATCCTCATGGGATTTCTTGGTTTCCCTCATCAAACTCATCAAATACACAGTCCAACAACTCCAAAACGCTGTGGACAAGTTGTGACCTGCACATTCACCACGCTATAGAGATAATGACGGAACATTACGACACCAGTTTTTTTGGCCACGCTGTGAGTCCGGTTTCAACACCTGCAGTGCCAATTTAGCAAAAAATTTAACAGCTTAGAAACTGCTGAAACCAGCAATGGTGGGCTTTGAGGGGTTTTGTTCATTCACAAGAACTTGCAGAAAATATTAAGACCGTCTTTTATCTGCTCAAACCTGTAGACAGACCTGGCCAGTACAGGACACCAGAGTCTGTTTGAGACTCAGTTCAGTGTTTCCCCCAGAAAATTTGTTAGTTAAGGTGGTGTCTGACCTGTCGACGGGGGGGGGGGTTGGCGGCGCGGGGTTGACGGGGGGGGGGGGGGGGGGGGGGGGGGGGGGGGGGGGGGATCGATCGTCGGGGGGGGGGGGGAAGCGCCGTGCCGTAAGTTTCGCTTTCAACACGCGCTGCTGTTATGCATGCGCGCTCCTCTGTGGTGTGTGTGAGAGGATGCGGCCATCGTCCGACGGGGGGGGGGGGGGGGGGCGAAGGCGAATATCGCTACATTTTTTTTTTTTTTTTGGGACGTTAGTTTAGGCGGCAGCTCTTTGTTAAGGCGGCCGCCTTACGGTGCGTTCACACCAAACGCGATGGACGCGATGAACGCCACAACTTTCCATTAAAAGTCAATGTAAATGGCGCGATGACACGCGATGGCGCGTCGGGCGGCGCGTTTCGGGCGATACGAGCGACGCGATGAAGCGATGTCGCGGCCATCGCATCATCGCGTCCATCGCTTGAAGTTGAAAAATTTGAACTTTTCAAGCGACATCGCGTGACGCTGTGCCGCGACATCCAATCAGTGTTGATATTCAACCACGTCACCGACACAGCTGCAGACACACATTTCAAAACATGGTGGAGAAGATCACTGTGGCTGTACTCGCTCACCAGACTCTCCTCCAGAGAACCTGTGGCTGTGTAAAAAAAAAAAAAAACAACCCAGGGGCTGTGTGTGTTTTCCCCAGATCAATAATATACATCCATGGCCGTTTCCCGGAGCTTTATGACACGACGTCGTACTTTTACCGCGGTCGTAATAAAAAAAGATAATGCCTGCAGAGGGTCAGAGGACCTACAGCTTCCTCCTTGTGAATATTTCATATGTATTTATATTTATTATTATTTCTCAGCCATGGTTGAGGAGAGAAAGAAAATAGCGGGAGGTGGGTTGCATCATAGCGCGATGAAGCGATGAAGCGATGGTGAAAAATGTGACAAATATGTCAAGCGACGCGATGCTCGCGTTATGGGCGATGGCATCGCGTCCATCGCGTTTGGTGTGAACGCACGGTTAACAGGAAAGCGCTGCGGGAAACCCTGCAGTTCTCATTTGAGAATTTACGGTTACACTCACAAAGAAGAATAGTCTGGAGTGAATTGAGTTATCACACGGTGAAGATTAGTAACATTTTGAGAGTAGATATTAAGAAGAATGAAGAGATTAAACAGAAGGGAGTGGGCGGAGGAGCAGGAAGCAGCTGTCAGTCTGATGGACCAGCACCAGCAGCTCCAAGGATCTGAGGGACAGTGTCTGGGACATATGCTGGGGAGCTGATTAGGAGACTGAGAACAGATGTGCAGGTGGGAGTAATTGCTGAAGATGGGAAACTCTTGAGGACAACTGCAGGGCAGAGAGGCTGTGAAAAGACAGGGAGGGCTAATGACTGGCAACCTGGCAACAGGAAAATTGTGTTAATAAACTGACTCAGCATTACAGAGTTTAAAATCATTGCAGCCAAGCCAGAGATGTCTTCTTTTTATAGTCCACACACACTGTAGCCTACTGTTCCCTGAAAAAAACCTAACCCTCCGCGATGTAGAATGTGTTTAGAGAAACACACATTTCAGGACCGCTGATTTGTATCATCAAAACAGACAAATGTAAACACAGAAGGCTGAAAATCACTGGACATTATTATGCAAATCAACAGTGTAAAGTAGAGCTGTAGATGTATGCAGTAGTTAATTATTGCATACTGTACCTATCACTCCTATTATTTCTGATGTAGCTACAGGTGCATTAGAATATCTTGGGAGAGTTTATTAAGGCCTATGTCACTAATTCAATTCAAAAAGTGAAACTAATAGACATTACACACTGAATGAAACATCCCATGTCTTTATTTATTCAGTGTATTTTAATAGTAAAAATTATGGCTAACATTCAGTGAAGAACTAAAATTCAGTATCCCCAAAACTAAAATACTATTGCAAAGGAACAAATTTCTTTGTTTCAATGTTGGCCTTCTGAAAACTATGTCCATCTATATTCACTCAATACTTGGTTGGGGTTGAACTACTGGAAATGGACTTTTCCGTGATATTATAATGTAATTATTTGTTAATGGTGAGAGCACCCCACCCCGCCCCCCGCCAGACAATTTCTCTCTTTTTTGGTCCTGACCCGTTTGCATCCCCGATTATTATCTCATAGCGTGGTGAATGTGCAGGTCACAACTTGTCCACCAGAGGGTTTTGGAGTTGTTGGATTGTGTATTTCATGAGTTTGATGAGGGAAATGTGAAAATACTGCATGCCGTGCTGAGCTCACGATCTACCCACAGATCTAAAAACAGCTTGCACTGACAATATGATACAGTATACATACGTATATATACAGTAGTACACACATATACATCATTAATAATTTTTTGGTGTGTAAAAATTGCAACATTACATCTTGCTCAGTGTACATATGCTAGCATTACTGTTAGCTAAAATCTAACATCAGCAACCTACTAGTGGCTTTTGTGGATCATCAAAGGGATGAAGTCACAATAGTCTGGGAACAATTAAACATCAATGATTGTAAATAATGCTCAACTCAACTCAAAATTGCATAAACCAGATCCTCAATGCTGCATAGTGAAATATAGATTTTTATCATTGTTACCATGGTTTTGAGTTTGCCTAATTATACTGATAGAAGAGAGGTTAGCTCACTCCTCTCAGTCAAACCTCTGGTCCATGATTGTATACTGTTCTGTGGCAATAGGCTACTCACATTTTGAGGCATTTCGGGGAGGACGTTTTGCAACACATCCGTGAAGTTGCACTGCTAGTGTATCTAATTGTGTGAGGTATGTTTATCTCTCATATTTAATCTTTTATCGTCATAGGAAGGCAACATCCAGGAAGTATGCGCTACAGGTTCAACTTCATTGCAGATGTAGTAGATAAGATCATGCCATCGGTGGTGCATCTGGAGCTTTTCCAAAGGTAGGACCACCTGACGAAGCAACATTTACAGGCTCATGCTCCTGCAGGTGCAGTCACGATTTACCCTTTCCTCTTGCCCAGAATGCCATTTTCCAACGAGGAGGTGTCTGTGTCGAGTGGCTCTGGGTTTGTAGTGTCGGGTGATGGCTGGATCATCACCAACGCGCATGTGCTCGCTAACAAGCAGAGGATAAAGGTGGAGCTGAGAAGTGGTTTGCAGTACGACGCCACAGTTAAGGACATGGACCAGAAGATGGACATCGCTCTCATCAAGATCGAACCAGATGTGAGTGCTCATTGTTTTCCCAGTGGTGATTGCAGGTGATCAAAGACCATAGGCATTTATTGCTGTTCTTTTTTTCAACATTGTCTTTATTGTATTTTTTTTTAACATAACAGCCCTCGAGCTGAATAATGCCACAGGGTACAAAAATATGAACATAAATACCAAATCAGCCCATACCTCCCTCCCTCCCTTTAGGCCCAACCACTAATTCCTACAGAATATAATCATGTACCTTTTTCACAAATGAATAAAACACAAATCGAACCAGTACATAATATCATTCAAACAAAAAACAAAAAAGCACAATTACAGCAGCTTAAGACAAGATTAATGAAATGAGGGAATGGATAACCGCCCCTGTGTATCCATTAAGTTACATTAAATGAGCAGACTAAAACAAAAACACCAAAAAAGGGGGTAAACTGCCACAACAATAACCATACTGTATGACACATCTGACTCACACACAACCTTGCAAGTGCTGCTCTGAATAAAACATGTCACAGCAAACAGCCAGCTACTTTGCACGGCAGAGGGAACCATTTTGGTGAGACTCCACTCAGCATGAAGTGCAATTAACATTCTTTAGTACTGATTTGAAAACAAGAATAGCTTAAGATCACACAGAACTGCTTCAGACTGGAGGGGGATCTCTGTGTGTGACTGATCCAGAGAGGAAGGGCTCTGTCTTTTAACTACCAAGACCTGTTGACAGCTGTACAATGTTATATCTCTCTATATTACATTCCTTGTAGAAGGAGTTGTAAAACTTACCCTAA
>NC_140915.1:35234333-35298758 GCF_045865225.1 Trachurus japonicus | reverse complement strand
GAGCCATATTTGTTGTGACACAAGGCTCCATGCCCCAGGAATTGTAGCTATAAATTCAGCAGAGCACATTACGAAACGCCCAAAAGATAAATGGCATCAGCCTGGAATTAGAGGAGGCAGGCTGAGACAAGCTGAGGCTTAGTTGGGTTTGCTTTATACTCATCATATGCCCCACATTTATGTCACATAAGGTTAGAAGCTCATGACAGAAACAGGTATTTTAAGGGCGTGACCTCACTCACATGCTGCGGGCAAACATTCATACAGAACACCTGTTGCTACCAGTTGCACATAAACTAGGATTTTATGGGACTAATCAAGAGCAATTTATTGACTTTAATTACTTTTTTTTAAAAAGATGTTCACTGACTATTATTAATAACTAAAGACGTATTTGAAATTATGCAATATTCAGGAAAGTTGCTCACACAGTGATGTTTTTATTGATGTAATAAACCGTGCACCTGGGCCACACACCAAGGTACGGGTGAATGTAAACAGTGTGAAGTGCTTTGAATGGTCCTAGAGTTTAGAAAAGCGCTATGTAAGTGTAAGTCCATTTACCATTTATATACCATAAAAAAGATCAGAAATCTCAAAAATAAAGTGCTGATATTTTGACGATAAAGTAAAATGTGGTAGACTTTTAGAAGAAGATTGTATCACATGAAAAAAAAAAAGTTGGGAAGAAATCCTAAAGGCAGCTCCTTGTGTAAATCACTGTCGAAGAGGTTAAGGTGGTGAGAGAAAAAAGAAGGAAAAAAACCCATCAGGGGTTCACTTGGTGATAGGCTGCTTGTCAAGAAAACACTGACAACTTTACAAAACTTTTTTTTTTTTTTTCTCAGGATGTTCATCTGGTCAATTTTCTCAGTTGTCGTAGTGATGGTTGCTGTAATTGATATCATTCCGGCTGAAAGGTTAAAAATTAATTTACTGGGAGACATTACAGGGCTCAGAAATACCCAGGTACAGTTTTAATTCCTCAGCCATTCAGGAGCTGAATTCTTGCCCCCCAAGTCCCCGTCCTCCCCCATCCACAACACAGCAACCATAAAGCCACGGACTGTGATGCAATGCATGTGCAATAAACTCTACGCACTTTAATCCTTTTACAGCACTTATGTTTACATATATTTTTTATCCTTTTTACAATATTCTAGTTTAATGTGAGTGTGGAGTGAATTTCGTTTTTATGAGAGACAGCAATGACAATAAAGCCATCCTGATTCTGATTCTGGCATTCATGGCCATATCTTCAGCAGAATGAAAAATAATAATTAATTTTCAGCATTTCGTCAAACAACATCAGTTATATTCAAGAAGACAGTTGAAAATAATTTCTACATACTGTACACATGGAGAGGAACCCACATTGTGGGAATATCATTAAACTGTTATTAACTACAGTGCTATTTAAAACTCAAGGAATAAGAAAACTGCATCCATGGTAACTGTGAGGGTTATGATCTACTGACTTGTGTAGAATCACAAAACTGAGCTTTTCTTTACAAGAAGCCCACAGGAATTCACTGTGGGGTGGCTCAGCCGAGGAAACAGACATGGACATTATTTCCCGCAGCATGTGTTAATATTTCTCCTTCCTCTCTCGCTGCCCTGGGTGCAGTCTCCCCTGCCCGCGCTGCGTCTCGGCCAGTCCTCAGACCTGCGTCCTGGTGAGTTTGTGGTGGCGGTGGGAAGTCCTTTCTCCCTGCAGAGCACCGTCACCACCGGCATCATCAGCACGGTGCAGCGCAACGGCCAGGAGCTGGGCTTCGAGGACTCTCAGATGGACTACATCCAAACTGATGCCATGATTAATGTCAGTGACGAAAAAAGAAAAGAAAAATCTGACCTATTCTGAGAGTTTTCTATTGTTCTGTTTGTTTCACTTTCACAATGATTTAGAAAATGTTTGTATTTTGTGTTGATTCACAGTACGGCAACTCTGGTGGACCGCTTGTCAATCTGGTAATTATTTATATTTATAGTGCTGTGTCATGTGTAAAGGATTAACATATGCCATCTGATTTTTTGTTTTGTTTTCTTTTGAGGGCGATCTGTCTTGTTTTATTTATGTCACTGAGAACTAAGGTCATGATTCTGTTGTCATTAAATACTCAAAATCTCTAGTCTGCACCCTAAGGCCCAGGTTTAATGTTCCCTCACATATTTTAGCACAATAGTTCTCAAAGTGTTTTTTTTAAAGAAATGTAACCACTTTTTCTTGAATTTTTTAAAACTATTTTTTGGATAAATTTTTACCTTTTTTTCCTAGAAAATATTTAACTTTTTTTTTTTGAAATCTTACCACTTTTTTTCCCAGAAAATTCCCTACAATATTTCCAAAAATTCACACCATTGGCCATAATTTGAACATAGTGACTGAAAAAGAAATGTTCTTCAGTCTCAGAACAAATATTTGTGTATTTCTGGTTTTTGCTTTGAAATTTTGTCCAATAGGGGTCCGTGGTCTAATTTGTGTCAATTTAGGGGTCCGTAGTGAAAAAAATAAACAGGGTTTAGGGCATTACTTTGGGGGATTTTGCATGGTTAATGATGAAAACATCACATTGTACAGGTTGCTGCCTCCAGCTTCAGTTAAATTGCTACTATAACCATGATGTGAACAAGTTATTTGAGTTAGCAGAGAAAGACACATTAAAGTCTTTCTGCTGTCCTGTTGCAGCCTGTAGTGAAGGTATGAAATCAATGAAACTCCTCTGATCACAGTCTCATGACGGTCCTTTCATTCTGTGTTCAACAGGATGGAGATGTAATAGGCATAAACACTCTGAAAGTGGCGGCAGGGATCTCTTTTGCTATTCCTGCAGACAAAGTTCACCAGTTTCTCGCTGAATCCCACAGCAGACATGTTTATGGTGAGCAGGATCTTATACTGGTGTTGCTGATTTAGTTGCATTACTTGATAAACTTAACAATAATATCTTCCTCAGTCAGTTCTTTATTAACTTCCTTGTTTGTTTTCTTTAGGAAATTCTCAGCAAAAAAAGAAATACATAGGTGTGCGTATGATGGAGCTCTCACCAACGTAAGTAAATATCACATTTTCGAATAAATAAGAAATATCCACAGTATAAGCTGAAAATAGCACATGTTCATCTCTCTGAATGTTTTCTGTACATTACACATCTTAGTTGTACAGTTACACATGTGTTGTATGTGCTGTATAATATTTTATGTGCCTTGTTGTTTATTGATTGTTTATTATCACACAGTGCCTTTAATACATTAACATGCTGTGATGCCTTATAGAATTTTACTGCATTTGGAAATTATTTAAGATAAGAAAAGATATAAGATATACAGTATATATATAGTATATATTATAATGAAACAAAATACAATAATGTATACAATATGACTACTCAGTTGGCTGTCATGTGGATTTTGTCTTTTCTGCTTTCTCTTATGTCCACTGCTTGTCCAGTGTGATCCAGGATCTCAGGGAGCGGGTGGATGAATTTCCAGATGTGAGCTCAGGGGTTTATGTTTACGAGGTTATACCTGATCGACCTGCATCCAGGTGAGTTACAGTCTCTAATTCTCTGAGTAGCAGGGTGACATATAACATTATGTTGGCTGATCTGTTTTTCATTTATATGGTTGATTGTGGGAGACACAGTCTACCTTCATCTTAATTGATTCTAAGAATAGTTATATAGCTAATTTATATTTCATATCAACAATGCGTCTGTGTTATACAGAGGTCACTTCTTGTGAGAAACATTAACAGTTACTGCCAATTATGCAGTTTCCCTCTACATCGAGTATTATCCCATTTTTTAGTGTGTGGTTAGCACTCTCGCCTCCCACCAAGAATGTTTAGCCTTTGATTCCGCCTTCTGGTTGGAGTTTGCATGTTGTCCCTGTGTCTGCGTGGGTTTTCTTCAGGTCGTCTGGATTATTCCCACAGTCCAAAAAACATGCACACTAGGTTGATTGGCCACTCTAAATTGCCCGTATGTGAAAGTAAGTGTATTTGTTCTTTATCTCTTTACAGTGGCGTGCAAAGGTTTTGGCACCCTTGATCAAAATTTCTGTTAATGTGAACAGTTCAGCAAGTGGAAGATGAAATGATCTCCAAAAGACATAAAGTTACAGAATGACAAAATGATAGAAAAGTAAAAGGGCCCCCAGCAAAGGTTTGTCCACCCTGCATAGTTAGTAGCTAGTAGCCCCCCCTCCACACTTTGGAAACTATCACAGTGTGTAAACAGTAAATATCTTGTCTGATACCTTGGTCAAAGTTATCTGAGAGTTCAAGTCTCCTGGGTTTCCCATTCTTTTGCAGGCTGCTGCTTTGTTTCCCTTTTTCACACTACAACAGTACTAAACAAAAATAACACACTGATATTGATTAAAATATTGCAAAAGAGTATTCAACTGTATGCTTTTTGGAGATCATTTCATCTTCCACTTGATGATGCGAAGCCTGCGGAGCTAGTTCAGGCAGACAACTCAAGCTGCGCCCATCCTGACCAGCTGATCAGTCACATGCCCTCCTCCTCCAAATAGGGCGGGCTACTTAAACCCCCCAGCTTACCTTCTCATCCCTGGCTATGCTGCTATTTCCTGCTCTGCTGCCTTGCTGCTGCTTCTGCATACATCTTGCTGCTGCTGCTGTCTTGCTGCCCATGAGGTTTTGCAAACTCACCACCTCCCCAGCATCCACCTGTGGGCTCTGTCTCTATGATGCCCTGGGGGGGTCTGCTTCATTCACTGTAATGTCTGGAATGAATAACTGAGACAGAGCCTGATGCCAAACCTGCTGCAGCCATGCTCAAGGATACCTATGCTGTGCTTCAGCTTGCAATGCTTATACTCAATATTATTTGTTCTCATTTCAGAGTTGTCTGACTGAACTTCACATTAACAGAAATGTTGACCAGAGGTTCCAAAACATATGCATGCCACTGTATGTGACCCTATGATAGACTGGCGAACTGTACAGGGTGTATCCGTTTGCTAGGATTGGCTCCAGCCCTACACGGATAATGAACGGAACAGATGGATGAACAACTCCACTGTTTGGTTCACTCTCACTGTATTCAACAACAGAGCAACGGGCTCAGTCTATCTCAGCATGTAGCACCTGTCCAGTGCCAAACAGCAGCCAGACAGAGATACTGTAGTTCTTGTGTTGTAGTTAAAATATACAACATAATTACATCAGTGCTGATCCACTGGAAAGCAACTGTCCACAAGTCTCTTGGTGCAGCTAACAGCCAAGTAGTAGGCTGAAAACACAGTAGTAAGTCAGCAAACTGTTAGTGAACCATCCACTGTTGCGCATCTAGCAGACAAGAAGTTACATTATCATTCACTGTAGTTGGGATCTTGTTTTTGGAAGAGGATCAGTCAGGTGATCATTATTTATGGGTTCATTGCTCAGGGCAACAGTTTTCACCAGTGTTGGGCAGTAGCGACGTTACAAGTAGCGGCGTTAGTAACTTAACTACATTTCTCAGTAGCGTGGTCGTAGCGTCGCTGTTTTCTACATCAAATAGCTTTTCAGTAGTTAAGCTATTTAATTGATCAGTAGCGCGGTAGCGTCCACAGAAGCTACATTTCCCCAGGTATTTCTAGACCTTAAACGCACCGCTTCCATGTGACGTAATGTACGTATCTGCTGATGCCCGTCTGCTGCAGCGGGGCAGCACACAGCAGGTGACAGAGGAGGAGGGATAGTCAAATTCGTGAATCAGAGCCGTAGCTGGACAACTTTATCGCTGCACAGCGACCGCGCGCACCGTTGCACGTCGCTCCAAGAGCCCGGTGCGTCCTGTCTGCAGCGGAGACACGGCCACTGAGAGGCTGAGTGAGGGGACCGTTTCCTGTAGGAACGCGCCTTTTAATTAATCAAACCAAACACCCTGAACAGCATGCTGAGTAGAGAGGGAGAGACGGCTGCAGCAGTTAAAACGAAAGTTCCTCGTCCCAGCATGTCGCCCACTCCGTCCGTGGCCGACGTCTTTTAAAACAGTGTTTCCCAACCTTGGGGTCGGGACCCCATGTGGGGTCACCTGAAATTCAAATGAGGTCACCTGAAATGTCTAGTAGCCTAATTGTTGAATTTAAAAAAAATCTGACCAAGAAAGGTTAGGAACCACTGTTTGAAAAGACACTTGGGTTTTTTTGGGATGTACTTGCATAGATCTTTCAGCACTCACAATGGGCCGATATAAATGAAAAACTTTATTTAACTTCTTGTGCTTTTTTGATGACCAACTGGCATATTCAAAAACTGTCAGAATAGTCAATAAACATTTACTTTCTTTGAAAATTAAGTCTAAAAAAGTATTTTATCTATCCAATAGGCCCTATTAAAAAAAACAAAAAACAACAACTTTAAAACCACTTTCGGTATTCGGTTATTCGGCTAAGCGTTTTGATTTTATTCGGTATTCGGCTTCGGCCAAAAAAATGCCACTTCAGTGCACCCCTACTTGGAATTAAGTTAGTTTGGTGTAAAAAAAAAAAAAAAAAAATAGCTTTGATGTAGCTAAGCTACTTTTGTCATTTTATTGTAGCGTAGCTTGCTACATTTCTCTGGTGAGTAGCTTCAGTGTAGTGAAGCTTCATTTCATGTAGAGTAACTTGTAGCTTAGCTCACTACATTTTCCAAGTAGCTTGCCCAACACTGGTTTTCACATCACATATTAGTCTCTGGAATCAGTCAGTAATACAAATCCATGATACATGCAGGTTTAATATTTTATATATTTAGTTTTGAACCATTTTATCCCCAATTAGCTTTTTTGTAGTGTTACTGGAGGTGTAACTTGGACGATGTGCACAGAGAACTTGTTGAGGCACCAGGTTTTGTTTGTACCTGTGCAGTTAGTAAGCTGGTATTTGGAGGCCTCTGGATATTTTCCAAGGTGTGGAATCAGAGCATCCCTGCAGTTCTCAAGGCTGTGCTGTGGCTGCTCATGGTAACTGTGCCTCCCAAAGTCAAAGGTGAAGCCCCCCCCCAAAAAAATAAATACATACAAATTTTTAAAAAATCTTAAGATTATAAATAGTCCAGGAAACACTTCCTGTGACACTGAAGCCTGGAGCTTTGGTCGGTGTAGCAGTCCATTCATGCTGGATTGTCTGCTATAGAACTCTTCACTATTGTCTGAGTGTCATTTTTAACTTAAATCCACAGTCTTGCATGCATCTGCAATCATTTTAGCCCAAAACCATCAGTAAGAGCAATTATCTCAAATGTAAATGTCAAGCAGTGTGGAGCATTATAAAGCCATCACTCCCACCCCACTGCCTGTTTGACTCTTAAGCGGGAACCTGACACAGGAACAGGCATGTCTAAAGGTCAGTGTTGTTTTGCATAGAGTGTGGCTGTCTGTGTGATGCAGCTACGGTGTTGTTTTACTCTCTCTGCAGAGCCGGCATGATCAACCACGACGTCATCGTGGGCATCAATGGACGGCCCGTTCACAAGATGCAGGAAGTGAGCCAGGCCGTACAGAGCAGCGCCGTGCTTTCGCTGATGGTGAGACGGAAGGACAGGGACGTTACGCTAACTGTCACCCCTGAGGAGACGGACTGAAATCAATGGCTCTAAATGTCAAAACGAAATTTAAAAAAAGAGTGAACTTTATCATACTTTGCCACCGGACTGGTAAAAACACCTGTGGAACGGGGCCCAAGTTCTAAAGAGACTTACAACAGGAAGTGTCTCAGTGATGTCAAACACTGAAGTGGCATAAGGAAGATCTTCATCAAAGGTCAAGATACAGGACACTCGCTGACTAAGGCCACCGCCCCAGTGATCACATACCACGGCCATATTAGGATGTCCTCTGGCTGTGTCCCAAATCACTCACTCATTCACTACTCCCCACTCACTATAGGGAATTCTATATAGAGGACTATAAAGTGAGCTCACCAGTAAAATGAAAAAAAAAAAACACTTTCGGACACTACTCTGCAGTTCAGTTAAAGCAGAAGTAAGCAATCCAGTCGTTTTGGCTAACTTCTTGTCAGCCGATGGAGTTAGCAGGCCCCCCCTCGTCATGGATCTATTGGCCCTCGTCCCTACGTCACCACATTCACGCGCATCCCTTGGCTGCACACACAGAGAGGACTGCCCCTTTATACCGTTCTCTCTCCTCATTGGATAAAGGTTGTAGGATACAAGGAACGTTTTCTCCTCGGCTTACAGCAGAGCAGAGTGACTGACAGACCCGTGTTTCGGACCAAACACTCTATGTAAGTGATTGCTGTCGGAAGATATAACTATTTAAGACTTATATTAACACAAACATGCATTACTGTGCGTTCACACCAAAAACTTCCAAAGCTTCCAAAACGCCAGAAGTTTTGGAAGCTGTCTTGTCTGAAGCACATCCTCTGGCAACTTTGTCTCTTTGGAAGCTTTTGATTTGAACGCACAGGTAGCTACACTACTTATCACACTACATTGTGGGATACTACGGCTGTGTCCGAAATCACTCACTACTCACTGTAGAATGTAGAATGTTGATTATTATTGTCCATTTTATAGTGCACTCATTGTATCCCACAATTCACAGCGAGTGGGTAGCTAGTGGGTATCCGATGGTCACTAACCAAAGCAAGATATCCCATCATGCATTGCGGTCATGGATCGCGGTTACGATTGCGATAGGCATTGATCCGGACCATTTTAATTACGCAACGTAATAATTAACTGTGCGGCGGAGTAGTGTCCGAAAGTGTTTTTTCTAGGGCTGTCAGGCGATTTAAAAAATTAATCTAATTAATTATAGAATTTGTAATTAATTAATCTAATTAATCGCATTTTAATCTTATATCTGCTAAAGTTACGCAAATAAAGAATTCAAATTCTAGGACATTACAAAATTGTATTGCATGACTAATCAATTGAATACACCTAGAAGAGAAGATTTGAAATCCACATTTTTATTGGTGAAGTGCGTTTCATAAATGAAATTTAAAAGAAAATGGTCAAGCACATCCCAGCAAACCAATGGGCTCTATGCACAGCTCCAGCACTTCCTGAATTTAAGGCAGGTCCTTCATTTCCTGTCTTACATTATTGGACACACTGATTAATCCAGGTGTGTCTGAGTAGTCACAATGGTCAGACACACCTGGATTAATCAGTTTGTCCAATAATGTAAGACAGGAAATGAAGGACCTGCCTTAAATTAAGGAAGTGGTGGAGCTGTGCATAGAGCCCATTAGGTCAGGTGAGGAACCGAAGCGCAGCGCCCTGGAGCGGAGGCAGTTTCAGATAACACACACAAAACACACAAACAAACAGGGAAAGAGCGAGAGAGAGAGAGAGGCAGAGACGAGTGACGAAGTGGCAGAGACGAAGTGGAGGGAGTTGTTTGACCCACAGCACACGACATTATAATTATATTAGGTTATTTACTTATCCATGATGTAAAAAAAAACAGCTCTGTGAGTAAACAACAGCTGAGGAGCAGAGGCGCTTGCGACCGCCGCGGAGAAATCAGCGTCTGGTGTGAACTGGAGGGACGCGGCCGCTCCGCTTCGCAGCGCTTCGGCGACGTCCCTCTCTGGTCGCACATCTCGGGTTGTGGGGCGCCGCTGCAGCGCTTCAGTTGGCCGTCTGTTCTATTTTTCACACGAGCCGCGAGCGCTGTTGTCGAGCTGGATAGACGTACCAGACAGGAAGTCGGGCTCAGAAAAGACGAGAGAATCCGGTCAATTTTCAAAATAAAATAATTAAATGATGATTAATTAAGTTGTCGCTTTTCCGTCTATTTGTCAGTTGCGTCTGCACGCGAGACACACACATCCATTCATACAGAGCTAGAAACCTGTGTGTGTGGAAAATACAGACGGGTAGAGATGCGAGTGGAGTCAATGTTTGACCGGCGGGGAGAGAGCAGGAGAAGCAGCTCCCTGTGCAGCCAGCCAAGCTGTGAGGACGAGCGCTGCTCCCGCTCCGCTTCCGCGGGCAGTGCGTCCGGGCTGTGAGTCGTGTCCATGTCGGTCAGTCTGTTGTCATCCTGCTTTGACCAGCGATGCAGGTGGGAAGTGACCAACACGTCCGGACAAGTTCCTCGGTGCTATGCTACCGTGACGTGACGTGCCACTGCCAAGTAGCCAGGGTCATTCAATGGGCCAAATTTAAAGTGCTGGCGCATTGAATTGCCACTCAGAATTAATTGCGTTAATTTTTCTAACGCGTTAATTTGTGGTGTAATTAATTAATCTAATTAACGCGTTAAACTGACAGCCCTAGTTTTTTCATTTGACCTTTGAGTTCATTATATGTGCGGCGGCCTTTTCATTTTCACCTGAGACCACACAGCACAGCTGAGCTGCAGCAGCAGCGCTAGAGGAGACAGGTCCTTTGTTGTTGTAGAGGTAACATTCAAGGACCCTCGGAAAGCAGAGAATCCCGCGATTCAGATGCTTTTTTACAGCTGATCTTTATCATAAACGGTTCGGAAGTTATAATATGTTGTTGATGTTTTGTAAAACATGTGCAAGTGCCAATTATACGTTCTGTTTAGCGCCGATGCTACGTTCTGTTTGGCATTGATGCTACGTTCGGATTAGCATCAATGCTATGCTAGGTTTAGCATCTGTTCCCGTACCACGTGATTAGGCACCATTCAAGGACCCTCGGAAAGCAGAAAACCACACGATTCAGATACAGTTTACAGCTCATCTCTATCATAAACGGTTCAGAAGTTGTTAAATGTTTTGTAAAACACTCGTCTTTAGAGGGTTAAAACAGCAACGTTCTAGTTAAAGCCATTTTTCTCACTTTTTTTTGTCATAATAGATTAAAATGCCCATAACTTTTGATCTGAAAGGGCTTGATCTCAGTTATTCAAACAGTTATGAATGGCTGAAAACTTTTAGTTTATGGAAATGTCAAAAAATGAAAATGTCAAAATCCCACCATGTGAAGGGTTTTCCCAGGCCACCACACATAGGTCCACTATATTGAATTCCCTATATAGTGAGTAGGGATGAGTAAGTGATTTCAGTTTCTCACTAAATATTCAGACAACAGTACAAAATGACGTACTCACTATACAGTCCCCTTCTGAGTAGTCTGTGATTTCGGACACAGTCCACACAATGAGGAGGAAGCGAAGGAAATTAGATTAGAACTGAGGTCTTCAAAAGAGGGTCCACGGCTCCTAGGGGGTCTGCAGACGTACTGCAAGGGAGTTGCAAAACGTTTGGTTGATTAGTCATTTAAAAAAAATATTTTTTCGTTTCCAAACGTGTAAAATAAAAACATCAATTTGACTAACCATTGATTATCCTGCAATTGACAGACATTAGTTGCGTTTCCATCAGCTGTTTAGATGCGCATCGAGATGTATCGCATCGGAAAATGATGACGGAAACGCCGTGATTCGAATTAAAATCCCCTGATTCGCACAAACTGAAATATGCTCGCTATGGCCGGGTTTTGGTTGATGATTCGAATTAAGTGTGACGTAGCGCACTTTCACCCCATCTGCTCCTGTGTTTGCAGTTCACTCACAAGACAACATCAGGATTTCACTACATCTAATTAATTGTGGCACACCAAAATAAAAAAAAATAAAAGCCCCCACACACCTTCATAATGATGTTACTGCACTTCTTCATAGTTCCTCCTCAGTAAAAACGAAACTTATCAACCAGCGCGTCCAGCGTTTATCATTAATAAAGTCTGTGGCAGCTGCGACACTCTCTCTCTCTCTCTCTCACACACACACACAGACAGGTCGCGTTATGAAGGTAATAATTATGCGCTAAGTCACGCTAATGTGTTCAAATCAGACCGTCAGTCCGTCAGTGGCATGGCCATCCTATTCATTGTTTACATATAACATGTATAAATGGACCTGTCTGTTATTTGAATAGCTTAGTATTGAATGCACAATAACAAGATACATTTATACATGACCAGTTTGATATACAACTCAATTTCTATGCTATATAGTACAGTAGTGTGTGTGTGTGTGCGGGGGTTCCTGCTCCATTTCTCCATCAGTTCAGGGTGACCCCAATATTATATGAATGAGATGAGTAAATAAAGTGCAACATTAACATCACAGACTTGCATTGAGCATTGATTTACACAAATGAATGTTGATCTGCATAAAGACCTACTGACAAGTACGAGCTGTGTATTAAAAAAGCTAAAGAACCTCAGTGAATTGGCCAGACAAGGTGATGATATTGTGAACAGAATATAAATGTCTTTGTTATGTATTTTAATATTTTTACGTCCTTAATGAATTCACCTTAAGGTGTGATGAGGTCAGTTAATTGTTTCACTCTGGTCATGACTCTTAACAACAGGTCTGGACTGCTCATGAATTTTTGTTTGTGTAAGAAACTTCTAGTATGAGAAAGTAGTTAAATTCTATGAATTCTCTTAAATAATTTCCCTTTCTGTAAGGAGCATGGTGGGTTATTAAGCTCAGGGTTTTTTTTATTACTTATTACAATCCCAATTATCATGTTGTCAAAATCTTTTTTTTGTTGTTGTTTGTTGTCTGTTCATATTTTTTTTAATTATTATATTATGTATTGTGGTACAGCATTGCCTGTTTGTGAATGGGGTTGGAGGGTGGGTGTGGGGGGGGGCAGCCCTGTGGTAATATCTGATTTTGTGGTGTTACTTTTTATTTTATGCAATAAATAACGGAGCAACAAAAACACACTGCTGTGTGTGTCTGTGTCAGGGGACGATAACATGTCCTTCTTCTTCAGTCGCTGTTTTCATAAGTTTGATGATCAAACTCTGCTCCGTCCCCTTCTGCTAAAGAGCCAAGATGGCTGCCGCTGAGGCTGAGAAATCCGCAGTTTTACAGTCAACTTCTGACTATTATGTGTACAATATCCGTGTATTCTCCATACAAGTCAATGTGAACAAAAGTAGCTGTTAAGTAAGTACAAGTAGCCTTGTGTGAACCTTCCTTAAGGGTCTCTTAATGGAGAGACCCACCTCGTCCATCAGAAGCTACTTGCTCTCTCAGGCCCTGTCAGAGCACCCATGGATGGATGAATGTCACAGCCATTGGTTCTCTCATTATCTTTCTCTTGCATATAACTCCAAACTAACTGATGGCATTTAATGCATCTTTTGTTGCATGCAGGGCGGGGTTTGCATTGCACTGGTGCTAGGTCTCGACTCACCCTGCTTTGGCTGGCTAAGGATGGAACACAAGTTACCTGGTAGTTTGGCCGAGCGGTCCAAGGCGCTGTATTAAGGCTGCAGTCTCTCAGGAAGCGTCGGTCTGAATCCCACCACTGCCAATTGCTACAGTTTGCCCACATGAGTGGATATGAACTGTGATCATCAGACTAAACAGATGATGCTAGTGGAAAGTGGAAAACTATGATCAAAGTGCACATTATGTTTATTCTTATTCCATGGTACTTCTTACACGGGGTGTGCCTTACTAATCTTCAAGGGTTGATAAATGCTACTACTACAGCTGTGTGGCCGAGTGGTCAAAGGCGTTGGATTTAGGCTCCAGTCTCTAAGGAGGCGTGGGTTCAACTCTCACCAGTACCATGTTACCCAGTAGAGGGAGTTTGCTTGCTACGGTTCTGAACTGCTCTTTGCACTCTCTTTGTCCCCGAGTCTGATTGTGGTATTCATGGACAGGCTCTCAAGGTGCAGCTGAGGTGAGGAGCGTTTGCTTTTTGGAAACCTCAGGATTGCACCTTTGCTCTTTGCAGTGATGTGGTCCCTTTGGCTCTGTCAGAGTGTGACCTCAAGTGCACTAAAGTCAGGTGATGATGGGCGTACATTAGAGCAGAGTGGCGCAGCGGAAGCGTGCTGGGCCCATAACCCAGAGGTCGATGGATCGAAACCATCCTCTGCTACTTCTCTAAGCCTTCCTGTGTGTCACCAATGATACGTAGACTGAACTTTACTCCACTTTAATGGAGTCACTGTAGATGGATGGAGGGAAGGCAGCAGGGGATGTCCCAATGCGGGGTTCCTCCAATATGATGCCAGTGTTTTGTCGGAAGTTAATTACAAGGTGCACAATATAACATTTCAACTCAGGAAGAATGTACAAGTCGGGTGATGATAAGGGTACATGAGAGCAGAGTGGCGCAGCGGAAGCGTGCTGGGCCCATAACCCAGAGGTCGATGGATCGAAACCATCCTCTGCTACTTCTGTGAACATTCCTGTGTGACACCGTGAGGTGTAAACTTGACTGGCCATCCACTTTAATGTAGAGACCCTCCTCGTCCATCAGAAGCTGCTTGCTCTCTCAGGCCCTGTCACAGCACCCATGGATGGATGAATGTCACAGCCATTGGTTCTCTCATTATCTTTCTCTTGCATATGGGGCCGTGTCCACCAGAAGCGTTTTCAGCGCTCTGGGCGTCTATTTTACATTCAAACCCTATTGAGTTGGGCGCTCACAGCGCTCAGCGCCCTCGGCGGTAAAACGCCCTGGGCGCTTGCTTCTTTTTGTCGCGGTGCTCAGAGCGCTTCGAGTTGAAATCTGTTCAACTTTTAGAACAGCGCCGCGCTCGTCAATGTCACTTTTCACCACACTGACCAATCAGAATCAAGAAGGGGCGGGACATACGTTACCGACAGCAACACAACAGGAGACGTGGCTCGGTTTATATCATGACCCACACTTGTATTGAAGGTAGGCCGACCTCAGGGTCCATGTCAAAAGCTGCCGCTAATGCTATTTGTGTATTTCTGACACTCGTTGTAGTGTTTACATTAAACAAGGCAGGAACACGGAAGTGTCAGAGGACTCGTTTTGTAACCTAGCAACAGCGGCATTCTGACGAGGGAGAGAGAGCGCGCTAAGCGCTGGGAAAGCAGCGCTGAGAGCGCTGTCAGAGCTGAAAGCGCGTCCGGTGGACACGGCCCCTAAAACTCCAAACTAACTGATGGCATTTAATGCATCTTTTGTTGCATGCAGGGCGGGGTTTGCATTGTTCTGCGACCTATTGCACTGGTGCTAGGTCTCGACTCACCCTGCTTTGGCTGGCTAAGGATGGAACACAAGATACCTGGTAGTGTGGCCGAGCGGTCCAAGGCGCTGGATTAAGGCTTCAGTCTCTCAGGAGGCGTGGGTTCGAATCCCACCACTGCCAATTGCTACAGTTTGCCCACATGAGTGGTGCAAGAGCTCCATCTGTGATCATCAGACTGAACAGATGATGCTAGTGGATCAACGTGCACATTATGTTTTCTCTAATTCCATGGTACTTCTTACATGGGGTGTGCCTTACTAATCTTCAAGCGTTGATAAATACTACTACTACAGCTAAACTGCAAGTAGGCTACCCAGGTAAAGCACATAGTTTGGACACATGCATTAACCCAAATGTGAGACAGCGTCAATTGGCAGAGGTGGGGGCTGCCGCCTTGAGTTGCGTAAATGCGCCTTCTCTTGTTTCCACAGGTAGTGTGGCCGAGTGGTCAAAGGCGCTGGATTTAAGCTGGGGAACATTCGTCCGTCAAAGAAGGGGAAGAAGGGGGGAGAAGGGGGAAGAAGGAAAAAGAGAGAAAAAGAGGAAAAAAGGGAAAAAAGTAGGAAAGAAGGGAAAAATTGGCTATCTTGTATATATATAATACTTTTCTAGCTGCCTGGACGCAAGTTGGAATTTTTTTGTGTTTTTGACAAAACGCAGCCGGGATTCGAACCCTGAACTCACCATGGGAGTCGCGCTGTGATGCACATTGCCTTATTTGGACTACTGCCAGAGATGGGTGGGGGTGTTCCCCAGTTCTAAAGTTTGGGCGCTGACAGGGCTAAATCATGTTTTCTTGTGAAAATATAATTTCAGCATATTTCCTGTATCCTAATTATTCTTCTTTTCTTCTCCCACCATCCTTATAGGACCAGAATGCCCACTGATATGGGCTCATCATTTGGGTAGCAGATCTTTTCCATTGCTGACCATTCTGAATTTTCTCCTCATGTTTACCAGAGATCACCTCCACTATTTATCAGAGTAGAAATGCCTCCTCTGACCATTTTATGCTGTTGATGTGCTGCACACTGTAACAAAACTGTAACAATTTAACTGTTACTTTTAATCTTTTCCTGTATAATAATAAATGAAATAGCATGGTGTTTTTTCAAGAGTCATCAAGTTAATTAACTTGTAAATAACATACCATGTTAGTGTTACATAAACTTTTGAAAGATTTAATTAGAACAGACCATGAAAAGTGCAACAAATAAAATAAAGAATCAAATGTAGAAAAATATACAATTATCACGCAACTATTCACACAACAGTATCCATACAACATTTAAGTGACAACTAAGCTAAACTAAACTTAACAATAAAATTGCGAATTACCATTATCAACTATTTACAATAAATTTAACTTTTATTTTTCAAATGTAGAAATATTGAGTTATGATACAACTATTCACAGTAAACAGGATAAGTAGTCAAAATTTCATTTCAAAAATTTCAAATTATTTACAATTTAACTATTATTTACAAGCATTATTTATTTACAATATATTACTTCTTCCTCATTTCCTCCAACCACTGCTGTTTAGTGAGCGCATCTAAGGAAGGGCAATACACTTTGCCACGGAACTGGCTGTGTCCAGTCTCAGCCGTGCGGAACTTGCCACACTTTTTGCAAGTGTTTGCCTCCACTGTTCTCCTGTAGGGCCTCTTTGCTGGAGGTCCAGCCTCTGCTGTGGTGTTGGGCCCTGTTGTTTGTGGGCTGGTGCCCTGAACTGGTGCAGGAAGGACTATTGGGACAAACTGAGCAATGATCTGAGGTGCTGGGGGCGCAACAAGCAAAAGCCTCTTCACTGGCGCTTTTGGTATGATGGCACGACTAGAGGTTGTCGGCCTCTGTTGTGCCTGACCTGCTGTGCTCTCTGGCAGCTGGTACTGGTGCTCCTGTCGAGCTGACCTGGGCTCAGCAGGAAGTGCTTTTGCCTCCTGAAGAGGCTCCTCAGACTCAGGGAGGGCTGGAGGCAACACAGTGCCCTGGAGTAGCACAGAGAGCTCCTGCCTCTTCTGCCTGCTGTTGTGCCACTGGATGAGGGTGTTCTGGTTCACCTCTACCAACTGGATCTCTGATCCCTGCATCACCAGGGAGTTGCCAACAACAAGCTGCCTGATTTTGCAGTAGTCCCTAAGAATTAAGGACCACCTTGAATCGGCCCCCTTGCCTTTCCTCACTGGGCCTTGGTGGAGATCGCACAGTCTAATAAAAATGGTCTCCACCAACCGACAGCAGTTAGGCCACTGAGCAGGTGCACTGCTTGCACCTAACATGCAACGGGCGGTGTTCTCGACACCACTCAAAAGTCTCCCCTGGTGTCGCGCTGCGTAGATCACCCGCTGCTTGTCACCTTCGTCCAGCTTCTCCCACAGTGCTATGATTGCACTGGCTTGCTGGTTGGTGAGAGAGAGAGAGGTCTGCTCCCGAAGCTTCACCAAGGACTCAGCGAGTCTGTCCACGTGCTGGTATCCAGGAACATTTTGGTCTTCAACAGCCTGTGCAAATAAGAAAATAGCAAACCTTACAACCTTCACAGTTTCTTTAAAGTACACATCATCCAGAGTGTGTGCATATGTACTGTGTGCAAATGTGTATATGTAAGAGTTGGGCTCATATCTATACGCCTACATATTCAAAAGTGATCACACACACACTTACCATGTCATCATCTTTAGCCTGCATAAGCACTCCAGTCACAGCAGACGAAGTAGAGGGCAGGATGGATGCACCAGAGGCCATGGGAGATGTTCCAGGAGCCAGGGCTGATGTTCCAGGAGGTAGGGCTGCAGGAAGAAATGGTAAGAAAAATCACAAGATTATTTTGTATAGATATTACAGCATCACAGTTTTAATTTTCACTGCAAAAAACTATTATATATTGCAATTTAACTAATATTTTGAATAGTTCAACCATACCAGTAGCTATGGTGGATGTGCCGATGCTCAGGGTGGATATGTCAGGAGCTGTGCCAGATGTGGTGATCGCCAGGGTGGAGATGGTGGACGCCAGACTGGATGAGGGACCAGGAGTGAGAGGCGCTGCAACCTGAAGGACCTCCAGGTCAGCCACTGTGGGGTCGTCTGGGATGTTAGCGAAGCCCTCATCTGCTTCCACATCATCCCCATGCTGTTCAATTAGCTCAGCAGTCTCTTCTGAGTCAGGGTGCATGTCCTGCAGCGCCTGACCAGTCTGCCGGAACAGATACTGCAGCCCTATGAGCTCTCCTGAAATAATTGAAGTAAAGTGGATAATTTAAAGTGTTAATAAAGGATTTTAAAACCGAGTTGAATACCACTGTGTTCACAAATGCTTACCAGTGTAACGTGAGGGTGGACAGAACTCTGATGCTACCTTTCTGCCAAACAGCTTCATGTAATGCCTGTTCACGCAGTGAAGCAGGTCACCTGAGTAGCTGCGCAAAGTTGACGGTGCAGTAGACAGGGCAGCACTACTACGGTCCTGGTTCCACCGATGGAGTCCCTCCAGCAGGTATGCCTGAAAATTCAGGCTGTTGGCACTGGTCCCTAGAAGGACAACATCAAATATTAAATTATGAAATATTCTTGGATTATACAGCACATAAACCAACATGTCTGAAAGACACAAACCTGGTATGAAGCGGTTCAGGTGGAGATGAAAGGACTCCAAAGATGTAGAGCCTCTGGCACATCGGTACGTCGGTAGCCGCAAACCCCCCTTTATGAGCTCCCCTGTTTTGATGTATAGAGCAACACCTGGTAGGTCCTGGATGCACTTGATGTGTTTTTTCTGGACATGCCAGATGTGCTCCATCCTCTCCCTGTCAAACAGGGGAGCTCCAAGGGAGTCGTTCCCACTCGTTCCCGCCAGCCCCTGCAGCAGCTCCTCCAGCAGCTTAGTGGTGGTCTCCTCACCACGGGTCCTCCTCCGGCAGTGGAGAGCCAGCTCTTCCCTGGACAGGTGTTGGCTGACGTCACTATCAGTGAGACATGGCAGGCCCTGGGACTGAAGCTGCTGTCTTTTTGCTTCACGCAACAGAGCTAGATCAGCTGCATCCCACTCAAACACGCACGCTGACAGGCGCGACATGAACACTGGGTACAGCTGATGCGCATCTGTTGTGCATCCCAGGGCAAGTCGGCGCATGAAGTGCCAGATATCCAGCCTTACTGTCAGGTCTGGCCACCCACTGAATCTGGCCTTCAATTTGGTCTCTGCCGCCTCAGCACAGCAGCCACAGTCCACGTACAGGATGACAGGGGGATCCACGCCTGCCTGCTGGTACCGTTTCACCAGATCCGCTGCCATGATGTCCAGGCCAGCTCCCTCCTGAGCGGTCAGCACACTCATCAGTATCTGACCATACTCATTTCCCACTGAGGTGAGCCAGAGTGCTGTGCCCTTGGCTGCCCCAGCAAGCTTCTTGGTGATCTGAAGCACACAAAATGTATAGGGTCTCTGTCAGTATGATTCAGAAATACTGAAAAACAGACATGTATGTTGATATATATATATATGTAATATAATATGTAGCCTATTTTCTGAAGCAAAGAAGATTGTTTAACCTTTTTGGTGGAGTCCATCTTTAGTATGGTGCCATAGGTGGATGTAATTCTGGCCTTGATGTCCTCCAGCCTCGTCAGTATGTCCTGGCTGTAAACAGAGAGGAGCCATTTACAGCTGGGCACCACAGCAGGCTCTGGAGGCTCAGGGAATGCCATGGGCAACAGTCCGGGCCGCTGGAGGAAGTCCACGCACTCTGTGGTGTACCGAGCCACATGCTGAAGCCACTCCTCCGCGTGGTTCTCCCTGAGTTGCTTCAACACCCGGGTAGGACTGTTCCCCAGGCCTCTCTCCCGCAGAAGTCGGATCACCCGAATGTCACACGCAAACCTTGGTCACAGACAGATGTATCAGTAAAAATGTTTTACATAATTCTATTTGACAAGACAAAAGAGACAGGAGATGTTACTCACTTTTGTGTGAGGATGACCCGAAACTCTGCTCTGTGTGCCAAGTCCAGCTGTTTTAGGACAGTCTGACTCCAAGACACGTGGTTGCATCTACATTTGGTGCAGGAAAGAGTCTCTGTTACCATGTTGTAGATCCTGTCCACATCCAGGACCTGACGTGCCCTCTTGTGTAGTCCCGCTCCTGTTAGTTGGTGGCGTCCGCAGGCAGGGTTGGGACAGACCACCTTCACCTTCCACAACTTGTATGGCATCCATACGAGCAATGGGTGGGCAAAGAAGCGGTCTGGAGCAGGAGCCTGGTGGTATAGTGGACTTGGCTGAGGTGGAAAGTACCAGAGCTTCAAGTTATTTTGAAGCTCTAGTTTGCCTCTGGGCCCCATCTTCAAAATACATTTTTCAACCCATTTGTGGTCTTCCGGCGGCAAACCCTCTGCCCACAAACGGGGCAGCTGAGGTGATATCTCTGTCCTGGGTTGAGCATCCTTAGTGATAAAAAAAACAATACATCAACACACTTAATACTGCTGGAAGACTGATTATGCTAACACTCCGCTACACGGAATGACATTAAATGTTATATTACTTACTGTGACCATGGCACACACTGCTGCGGTGCTGGGGACAGGCGCTGGACCTTGAGGATCTGTCTCAAGGTCTGGAGCCTGAAAAAGCATGGCAAGGAATATACTGACATCAGTTTAAAAAAATCATATTATTAACAATACAATGAAAGATTAAGTTAACACTATTATTTAGCTTTTAGGTGTCATTTCTGATGTGAGTGTTTTTTTAATACTCTTAATAATCTTGAGAACATTATGGACAGAAATACAGATACATTAACTGTGTTTGAAACTGAGTTATATTGTTACTTACTGAGACAGCAGTGCTGGCTGGCAAACTGGTGGTTGCTGTGGAGTCTGTGACTTGGGGCTGTAAAGAATTCAGTTTAAGTAACTTGTATAAATAACCCAATATGAACAGTTTTAATGTGATCTCCATTTACCTGTGTTGCTTTGCTCAGATTTGGCAATGCAGCCACAACATGAGTGCCATCAAATCTTGGCTTGGTAAACTGAAAGGCAATAAAGCAAAGGTCTGCGTCATGAGAGGACTTTGTTGTCAAACTATCATTCAGTGAAGAAAATATCAAATATTCATCGTCAAGTTATGAGTGTCAATAACTGTCCAAATACCATTGACAAATTAAGCAGGGGTTGCTGCTTCTGGGCTGCACTCTGCTGCCCTGCTTCTGCAGTCTGTGGCCCCACAGTGCCCTGGACAGGACCTGCTGCTGTGCCCTGGACGGGAGCTGCTGGTGCTGGTGCTGGTGCTGGTGCTGGTGCTGGTGCTGCAGTCTGTGGTCGCACAGTGCTCTGGACATGGCAGAGTATATAAAATCACAAATTAGTTTGTGTACTAATACACACACACACACACACAACTTGAGTAATTAATTGACCAGTGTTACCTTCTGCGGGTGAAATTTACAGACACACTGCCTCTCTTGACCAAACAAAGACATCTGTCCTGGTCTCTGCATTGGACATTTCTCGATCTAAAAATAACAGTTGCACATTTGATTGAATTAACCACAGATTAATTCACTGATTTTCATTTGTGTAGTTACAGAGTTAAATGTGCTGTGAGAGTAAATAACAATGAATACAATATACTGTTAAGTGAATATACTGAATATACTCATACCATCTGATACAGCGCAAACCATTTCTTCTGCCTGGGAGCTGGCCTGTTTCCCTCAGCTGCAGGCCAGACCCCAGTGCTGGCAAACTTCCTCAGGCGGGACATCCACTCTGAGTCGGCCATCGCCTTGTGTGTCTTTGTTGCCTTTGATGACATAAATACATGGACATTATTGAAATGCATGAAAACAAAATAAGTACATGAACAGAAGGTAAGGACCATGCCCTCCTTCATTCATTACTCAGTTTACACATGCTTCAACAGTTCAAGCTCACATCAGCAGCAGATGAGCAAGAGAGGAGAAAAAGGAGGATCTGAACCATGCTTTTGATTTTTTCTAAACTTCACCCAGTATGTTATGTTAATATAATTTAAGGTAATAACATATTCAGAAACATTAGAAAATGTACTAAGAGTAACTCATGGAATATATTTGCAATTTAGCCAAATGAAAGAGGGCTGCTGCTTTCCTCTCACTGTACTGTAATAGCTAATTCATACCGGTACATATGACAGAGAACGATTACAACAAATAAAATAAAGAGACTACAGCGTTATCTGTATGTGTAAGTGTAAAATACGTTTTGCCAACCCTCAAAATGACTCTACACTGTAACTTAGTCGCAGTAGCAGTTTAACTTTACTGAAATAGTAACGTTAGGAAGAGGAGGAGACAACGCCATTGACGCCCATTTGCATGACAGATCACAACACTGTAATACATTAACATTCACAGTATACACCACACCAGTAACCCGTCAAAAACATATAATTTGCCTGAGGTTTCAATTAGCAGAAAAATTGACATGAATACATAGCTAATATTAGCATATGCCGGCTAACGACTGTAGTAAGTTAAATATGAAACCCCACTGTAAGTTAAACATCATGGTAACCGGTCAACAAACACTCGATTTAGCTAAGGTCTCTTGTGATTTAACACAAAACTGGACCTGGCAAGGTAATATAAGATAATAATGCCGGCTGACGAAGTTCAACCACTGTACAATATAGAACATAACTGACCGCGTAAACTCATAACGAACCGCCTAAACAAAATGTAAACATTAAGCGATTAAACAAACACTACTACATGACACAACCGGCAACATAGCTTGTTCTCTTAATGATTTATCCGGCACTGTAATATTATTATTTTTATATTTTTAGAAATACTCACCATGACGATATTTATAATCTCCGTTTCTCGAATGAATGACCGGCTGTCAAACACCGGAGTTGCCGCCCACCAGAGAGAGAAAAAAAGAGCTCCGGCTGTCCAACATTTCTGCGCCGTGATTGGTCAAATGTTGGAAATGTTGGAGCTGGGGGAAGAATCCGCGACGGCGATTGGCTGCCGAATGTTGGAGCTGCGAACGTGATTGGCTGCCTCGTCCAACTTTGCTCCAACATTTCCAACATTTCCCCGGCCCATCCGGCGTCACCTGGCGTTCTAAGGCTCCAGTCTCTCAGGAGGCGTGGGTTCGAATCCCACCACTGCCAATTGCTACAGTTTGCCCACATGAGTGGTGCAAGAGCTCCATCTGTGATCATCAGACTGAACAGATGATGCTAGTGGATCAACGTGCACATTATGTTTTCTCTAATTCCATGGTACTTCTTACATGGGGTGTGCCTTACTAATCTTCAAGCGTTGATAAATACTACTACTACAGCTAAACTGCAAGTAGGCTACCCAGGTAAAGCACATAGTTTGGACACATGCATTAACCCAAATGTGAGACAGCGTCAATTGACAGAGGTGGGGGCTGCCGCCTTGAGTTGTGTAAATGCGCCTTCTCTTGTTTCCACAGGTAGTGTGGCCGAGTGGTCAAAGGCGCTGGATTTAGGCTCCAGTCTCTAAGGAGGCGTGGGTTCAAATCCCACCACTGCCACTACCATGTTAGCCAGTAGAGCGAGTTTGCTTGGCACTCTCTTTGTCCCCGATTCTGGTTGTGGTATTCATGGACAGGCTCTCAAGGTGCAGCTGAGGTTTTTGGAAACCTCAGGATTGCACCTTTGCTCTTTGCAGTGATGTGGTCCCTTTGGCTCTGTCAGAGTGTGACCTCAAGTGCACTAAAGTCTGGTGATGATGAGCGTACATTAGAGCAGAGTGGCGCAGCGGAAGCGTGCTGGGCCCATAACCCAGAGGTCGATGGATCGAAACCATCCTCTGCTACTTCTCTAAGCCTTCCTGTGTGTCACCAATGATACGTAGACTGAACTGTACCCCACTTTAATGGAGTCACTGTAGATGGATGGAGGGAAGGCAGCAGGGGATGTCCCAATGCGGGGTTCCTCCAATATGATGCCAGTGTTTTGTCGGAAGTTAATTACAAGGTGCACAATATAACATTTCAACTCAGGAAGAATGTACAAGTGGGGTGATGATAAGGGTACATGAGAGCAGAGTGGCGCAGCGGAAGCGTGCTGGGCCCATAACCCAGAGGTCGATGGATCGAAACCATCCTCTGCTACTTCTGTGAACATTCCTGTGTGACACCGTGAGGTGTAAACTTGACTGGCCATCCACTTTAATGTGGAGACCCTCCTCGTCCATCAGAAGCTGCTTGCTCTCTCAGGCTCTGTCACAGCACCCATGGATGGATGAATGTCACAGCCATTGGTTCTCTCATTATCTTTCTCTTGCATATAACTCCAAACTAACTGATGGCATTTAATGCATCTTTTGTTGGCGGGGTTTGCATTGTTCTGCGACCTATTGCACTGGTGCTAGGTCTCGACTCACCCTGCTTTGGCTGGCTAAGGATGGAACACAAGATACCTGGTAGTGTGGCCGAGCGGTCCAAGGCGCTAGATTAAGGCTCCAGTCTCTCAGGAGGCGTGGGTTCGAATCCCACCCCTGCCAATTGCTACAGTTTGCCCACATGAGTGGTGCAAGAGCTCCATCTGTGATCATCAGACTGAACAGATGATGCTAGTGGATCAACGTGCACATTATGTTTTCTCTAATTCCATGGTACTTCTTACATGGGGTGTGCCTTACTAATCTTCAAGCGTTGATAAATACTACTACTACAGCTAAACTGCAAGTAGGCTACCCAGGTAAAGCACATAGTTTGGACACATGCATTAACCCAAATGTGAGACAGCGTCAATTGACAGAGGTGGGGGCTGCCGCCTTGAGTTGTGTAAATGCGCCTTCTCTTGTTTCCACAGGTAGTGTGGCCGAGTGGTCAAAGGCGCTGCGTTCAAGCTGGGGAACATTCGTCCGTCAAAGAAGGGGAAGAAGGGGGGAGAAGGGGGGAGAAGGAAAAAGAGAGAAAAAGAGGAAAAAAGGGAAAAAAGTAGGAAAGAAGGGAAAAATTGGCTATCTTGTATATATATAATACTTTTCTAGCTGCCTGGACGCAAGTTGGAATTTTTTTGTGTTTTTGACAAAACGCAGCCGGGATTCGAACCCTGAACTCACCATGGGAGTCGCGCTGTGATGCACATTGCCTTATTTGGACTACTGCCAGAGATGGGTGGGGGTGTTCCCCAGTTCTAAAGTTTGGGCGCTGACAGGGCTAAATCATGTTTTCTTGTGAAAATATAATTTCAGCATATTTCCTGTATCCTAATTATTCTTCTTTTCTTCTCCCACCATCCTTATAGGACCAGAATGCCCACTGATATGGGCTCATCATTTGGGTAGCAGATCTTTTCCATTGCTGACCATTCTGAATTTTCTCCTCATGTTTACCAGAGATCACCTCCACTATTTATCAGAGTAGAAATGCCTCCTCTGACCATTTTATGCTGTTGATGTGCTGCACACTGTAACAAAACTGTAACAATTTAACTGTTACTTTTAATCTTTTCCTGTATAATAATAAATGAAATAGCATGGTGTTTTTTTCAAGAGTCATCAAGTTAATTAACTTGTAAATAACATACCATGTTAGTGTTACATAAACTTTTGAAAGATTTAATTAGAACAGACCATGAAAAGTGCAACAAATAAAATAAAGAATCAAATGTAGAAAAATATACAATTATCACGCAACTATTCACACAACAGTATCCATACAACATTTAAGTGACAACTAAGCTAAACTAAACTTAACAATAAAATTGCGAATTACCATTATCAACTATTTACAATAAATTTAACTTTTATTTTTCAAATGTAGAAATATTGAGTTATGATACAACTATTCACAGTAAACAGGATAAGTAGTCAAAATTTCATTTCAAAAATTTCAAATTATTTACAATTTAACTATTATTTACAAGCATTATTTATTTACAATATATTACTTCTTCCTCATTTCCTCCAACCACTGCTGTTTAGTGAGCGCATCTAAGGAAGGGCAATACACTTTGCCACGGAACTGGCTGTGTCCAGTCTCAGCCGTGCGGAACTTGCCACACTTTTTGCAAGTGTTTGCCTCCACTGTTCTCCTGTAGGGCCTCTTTGCTGGAGGTCCAGCCTCTGCTGTGGTGTTGGGCCCTGTTGTTTGTGGGCTGGTGCCCTGAACTGGTGCAGGAAGGACTATTGGGACAAACTGAGCAATGATCTGAGGTGCTGGGGGCGCAACAAGCAAAAGCCTCTTCACTGGCGCTTTTGGTATGATGGCACGACTAGAGGTTGTCGGCCTCTGTTGTGCCTGACCTGCTGTGCTCTCTGGCAGCTGGTACTGGTGCTCCTGTCGAGCTGACCTGGGCTCAGCAGGAAGTGCTTTTGCCTCCTGAAGAGGCTCCTCAGACTCAGGGAGGGCTGGAGGCAACACAGTGCCCTGGAGTAGCACAGAGAGCTCCTGCCTCTTCTGCCTGCTGTTGTGCCACTGGATGAGGGTGTTCTGGTTCACCTCTACCAACTGGATCTCTGATCCCTGCATCACCAGGGAGTTGCCAACAACAAGCTGCCTGATTTTGCAGTAGTCCCTAAGAATTAAGGACCACCTTGAATCGGCCCCCTTGCCTTTCCTCACTGGGCCTTGGTGGAGATCGCACAGTCTAATAAAAATGGTCTCCACCAACCGACAGCAGTTAGGCCACTGAGCAGGTGCACTGCTTGCACCTAACATGCAACGGGCGGTGTTCTCGACACCACTCAAAAGTCTCCCCTGGTGTCGCGCTGCGTAGATCACCCGCTGCTTGTCACCTTCGTCCAGCTTCTCCCACAGTGCTATGATTGCACTGGCTTGCTGGTTGGTGAGAGAGAGAGAGGTCTGCTCCCGAAGCTTCACCAAGGACTCAGCGAGTCTGTCCACGTGCTGGTATCCAGGAACATTTTGGTCTTCAACAGCCTGTGCAAATAAGAAAATAGCAAACCTTACAACCTTCACAGTTTCTTTAAAGTACACATCATCCAGAGTGTGTGCATATGTACTGTGTGCAAATGTGTATATGTAAGAGTTGGGCTCATATCTATACGCCTACATATTCAAAAGTGATCACACACACACTTACCATGTCATCATCTTTAGCCTGCATAAGCACTCCAGTCACAGCAGACGAAGTAGAGGGCAGGATGGATGCACCAGAGGCCATGGGAGATGTTCCAGGAGCCAGGGCTGATGTTCCAGAAGGTAGGGCTGCAGGAAGAAATGGTAAGAAAAATCACAAGATTATTTTGTATAGATATTACAGCATCACAGTTTTAATTTTCACTGCAAAAAACTATTATATATTGCAATTTAACTAATATTTTGAATAGTTCAACCATACCAGTAGCTATGGTGGATGTGCCGATGCTCAGGGTGGATATGTCAGGAGCTGTGCCAGATGTGGTGATCGCCAGGGTGGAGATGGTGGACGCCAGACTGGATGAGGGACCAGGAGTGAGAGGCGCTGCAACCTGAAGGACCTCCAGGTCAGCCACTGTGGGGTCGTCTGGGATGTTAGCGAAGCCCTCATCTGCTTCCACATCATCCCCATGCTGTTCAATTAGCTCAGCAGTCTCTTCTGAGTCAGGGTGCATGTCCTGCAGCGCCTGACCAGTCTGCCGGAACAGATACTGCAGCCCTATGAGCTCTCCTGAAATAATTGAAGTAAAGTGGATAATTTAAAGTGTTAATAAAGGATTTTAAAACCGAGTTGAATACCACTGTGTTCACAAATGCTTACCAGTGTAACGTGAGGGTGGACAGAACTCTGGTGCTACCTTTCTGCCAAACAGCTTCATGTAATGCCTGTTCACGCAGTGAAGCAGGTCACCTGAGTAGCTGCGCAAAGTTGACGGTGCAGTAGACAGGGCAGCACTACTACGGTCCTGGTTCCACCGATGGAGTCCCTCCAGCAGGTATGCCTGAAAATTCAGGCTGTTGGCACTGGTCCCTAGAAGGACAACATCAAATATTAAATTATGAAATATTCTTGGATTATACAGCACATAAACCAACATGTCTGAAAGACACAAACCTGGTATGAAGCGGTTCAGGTGGAGATGAAAGGACTCCAAAGATGTAGAGCCTCTGGCACATCGGTACGTCGGTAGCCGCAAACCCCCCTTTATGAGCTCCCCTGTTTTGATGTATAGAGCAACACCTGGTAGGTCCTGGATGCACTTGATGTGTTTTTTCTGGACATGCCAGATGTGCTCCATCCTCTCCCTGTCAAACAGGGGAGCTCCAAGGGAGTCGTTCCCACTCGTTCCCGCCAGCCCCTGCAGCAGCTCCTCCAGCAGCTTAGTGGTGGTCTCCTCACCACGGGTCCTCCTCCGGCAGTGGAGAGCCAGCTCTTCCCTGGACAGGTGTTGGCTGACGTCACTATCAGTGAGACATGGCAGGCCCTGGGACTGAAGCTGCTGTCTTTTTGCTTCACGCAACAGAGCTAGATCAGCTGCATCCCACTCAAACACGCACGCTGACAGGCGCGACATGAACACTGGGTACAGCTGATGCGCATCTGTTGTGCATCCCAGGGCAAGTCGGCGCATGAAGTGCCAGATATCCAGCCTTACTGTCAGGTCTGGCCACCCACTGAATCTGGCCTTCAATTTGGTCTCTGCCGCCTCAGCACAGCAGCCACAGTCCACGTACAGGATGACAGGGGGATCCACGCCTGCCTGCTGGTACCGTTTCACCAGATCCGCTGCCATGATGTCCAGGCCAGCTCCCTCCTGAGCGGTCAGCACACTCATCAGTATCTGACCATACTCATTTCCCACTGAGGTGAGCCAGAGTGCTGTGCCCTTGGCTGCCCCAGCAAGCTTCTTGGTGATCTGAAGCACACAAAATGTATAGGGTCTCTGTCAGTATGATTCAGAAATACTGAAAAACAGACATGTATGTTGATATATATATATATATGTAATATAATATGTAGCCTATTTTCTGAAGCAAAGAAGATTGTTTAACCTTTTTGGTGGAGTCCATCTTTAGTATGGTGCCATAGGTGGATGTAATTCTGGCCTTGATGTCCTCCAGCCTCATCAGTATGTCCTGGCTGTAAACAGAGAGGAGCCATTTACAGCTGGGCACCACAGCAGGCTCTGGAGGCTCAGGGAATGCCATGGGCAACAGTCCGGGCCGCTGGAGGAAGTCCACGCACTCTGTGGTGTACCGAGCCACATGCTGAAGCCACTCCTCCGCGTGGTTCTCCCTGAGTTGCTTCAACACCCGGGTAGGACTGTTCCCCAGGCCTCTCTCCCGCAGAAGTCGGATCACCCGAATGTCACACGCAAACCTTGGTCACAGACAGATGTATCAGTAAAAATGTTTTACATAATTCTATTTGACAAGACAAAAGAGACAGGAGATGTTACTCACTTTTGTGTGAGGATGACCCGAAACTCTGCTCTGTGTGCCAAGTCCAGCTGTTTTAGGACAGTCTGACTCCAAGACACGTGGTTGCATCTACATTTGGTGCAGGAAAGAGTCTCTGTTACCATGTTGTAGATCCTGTCCACATCCAGGACCTGACGTGCCCTCTTGTGTAGTCCCGCTCCTGTTAGTTGGTGGCGTCCGCAGGCAGGGTTGGGACAGACCACCTTCACCTTCCACAACTTGTATGGCATCCATACGAGCAATGGGTGGGCAAAGAAGCGGTCTGGAGCAGGAGCCTGGTGGTATAGTGGACTTGGCTGAGGTGGAAAGTACCAGAGCTTCAAGTTATTTTGAAGCTCTAGTTTGCCTCTGGGCCCCATCTTCAAAATATATTTTTCAACCCATTTGTGGTCTTCCGGCGGCAAACCCTCTGCCCACAAACGGGGCAGCTGAGGTGATATCTCTGTCCTGGGTTGAGCATCCTTAGTGATAAAAAAAACAATACATCAACACACTTAATACTGCTGGAAGACTGATTATGCTAACACTCCGCTACACGGAATGACATTAAATGTTATATTACTTACTGTGACCATGGCACACACTGCTGCGGTGCTGGGGACAGGCGCTGGACCTTGAGGATCTGTCTCAAGGTCTGGAGCCTGAAAAAGCATGGCAAGGAATATACTGACATCAGTTTAAAAAAATCATATTATTAACAATACAATGAAAGATTAAGTTAACACTATTATTTAGCTTTTAGGTGTCATTTCTGATGTGAGTGTTTTTTTAATACTCTTAATAATCTTGAGAACATTATGGACAGAAATACAGATACATTAACTGTGTTTGAAACTGAGTTATATTGTTACTTACTGAGACAGCAGTGCTGGCTGGCAAACTGGTGGTTGCTGTGGAGTCTGTGACTTGGGGCTGTAAAGAATTCAGTTTAAGTAACTTGTATAAATAACCCAATATGAACAGTTTTAATGTGATCTCCATTTACCTGTGTTGCTTTGCTCAGATTTGGCAATGCAGCCACAACATGAGTGCCATCAAATCTTGGCTTGGTAAACTGAAAGGCAATAAAGCAAAGGTCTGCGTCATGAGAGGACTTTGTTGTCAAACTATCATTCAGTGAAGAAAATATCAAATATTCATCGTCAAGTTATGAGTGTCAATAACTGTCCAAATACCATTGACAAATTAAGCAGGGGTTGCTGCTTCTGGGCTTCACTCTGCTGCCCTGCTTCTGCAGTCTGTGGCCCCACAGTGCCCTGGACAGGACCTGCTGCTGTGCCCTGGACGGGAGCTGCTGGTGCTGGTGCTGGTGCTGGTGCTGGTGCTGCAGTCTGTGGTCGCACAGTGCTCTGGACATGGCAGAGTATATAAAATCACAAATTAGTTTGTGTACTAATACACACACACACACACACAACTTGAGTAATTAATTGACCAGTGTTACCTTCTGCGGGTGAAATTTACAGACACACTGCCTCTCTTGACCAAACAAAGACATCTGTCCTGGTCTCTGCATTGGACATTTCTCGATCTAAAAATAACAGTTGCACATTTGATTGAATTAACCACAGATTAATTCACTGATTTTCATTTGTGTAGTTACAGAGTTAAATGTGCTGTGAGAGTAAATAACAATGAATACAATATACTGTTAAGTGAATATACTGAATATACTCATACCATCTGATACAGCGCAAACCATTTCTTCTGCCTGGGAGCTGGCCTGTTTCCCTCAGCTGCAGGCCAGACCCCAGTGCTGGCAAACTTCCTCAGGCGGGACATCCACTCTGAGTCGGCCATCGCCTTGTGTGTCTTTGTTGCCTTTGATGACATAAATACATGGACATTATTGAAATGCATGAAAACAAAATAAGTACATGAACAGAGGGTAAGGGCCATGCCCTCCTTCATTCATTACTCAGTTTACACATGCTTCAACAGTTCAAGCTCACATCAGCAGCAGATGAGCAAGAGAGGAGAAAAAGGAGGACCTGAACCATGCTTTTGATTTTTTCTAAACTTCACCCAGTATGTTATGTTAATATAATTTAAGGTAATAACATATTCAGAAACATTAGAAAATGTACTAAGAGTAACTCATGCAATATATTTGCAATTTAGCCAAATGAAAGAGGGCTGCTGCTTTCCTCTCACTGTACTGTAATAGCTAATTCATACCGGTACATATGACAGAGAACGATTACAACAAATAAAATATGTGTAAGTGTAAAATACGTTTTGCCAATCCCCTCAAAATGACTCTACACTGTAACTTAGTCGCAGTAGCAGTTTAACTTTACTGAAATAGTAACGTTAGGAAGAGGAGGAGACAACGCCATTGACGCCCATTTGCATGACAGATCACAACACTGTAATACATTAACATTCACAGTACACCACACCAGTAACCCGTCAAAAACATATAATTTGCCTGAGGTTTCAATTAGCAGAAAAATTGACATGAATACATAGCTAATATTAGCATATGCCGGCTAACGACTGTAGTAAGTTAAATATGAAACCCCACTGTAAGTTAAACATCGTGGTAACCGGTCAACAAACACTCGATTTAGCTAAGGTCTCTTGTGATTTAACACAAAACTGGACCTGGCAAGGTAATATAAGATAATAATGCCGGCTGACGAAGTTCAACCACTGTACAATATAGAACATAACTGACCGCGTAAACTCATAACGAACCGCCTAAACAAAATGTAAACATTAAGCGATTAAACAAACACTACAACATGACACAACCGGCAACATAGCTTGTTCTCTTAATGATTTATCCGGCACTGTAATATTATTATTTTTATATTTTTAGAAATACTCACCATGACGATATTTATAATCTCCGTTTCTCGAATGAATGACCGGCTGTCAAACACCGGAGTTGCCGCCCACCAGAGAGAGAAAAAAAGAGCTCCGGCTGTCCAACATTTCTGCGCCGTGATTGGTCAAATGTTGGAAATGTTGGAGCTGGGGGAAGAATCCGCGACGGCGATTGGCTGCCGAATGTTGGGGCTGCGAACGTGATTGGCTGCCTCGTCCAACTTTGCTCCAACATTTCCAACATTTCCCCGGCCCATCCGGCGTCACCTGGCGTTCTAGGCTCCAGTCTCTAAGGAGGCGTGGGTTCAAATCCCACCACTGCCACTACCATGTTAGCCAGTAGAGCGAGTTTGCTTGGCACTCTCTTTGTCCCCGATTCTGGTTGTGGTATTCATGGACAGGCTCTCAAGGTGCAGCTGAGGTTTTTGGAAACCTCAGGATTGCACCTTTGCTCTTTGCAGTGATGTGGTCCCTTTGGCTCTGTCAGAGTGTGACCTCAAGTGCACTAAAGTCTGGTGATGATGAGCGTACATTAGAGCAGAGTGGCGCAGCGGAAGCGTGCTGGGCCCATAACCCAGAGGTCGATGGATCGAAACCATCCTCTGCTACTTCTCTAAGCCTTCCTGTGTGTCACCAATGATACGTAGACTGAACTTTACCCCACTTTAATGGAGTCACTGTAGATGGATGGAGGGAAGGCAGCAGGGGATGTCCCAATGCGGGGTTCCTCCAATATGATGCCAGTGTTTTGTCGGAAGTTAATTACAAGGTGCACAATATAACATTTCAACTCAGGAAGAATGTACAAGTGGGGTGATGATAAGGGTACATGAGAGCAGAGTGGCGCAGCGGAAGCGTGCTGGGCCCATAACCCAGAGGTCGATGGATCGAAACCATCCTCTGCTACTTCTGTGAACATTCCTGTGTGACACCGTGAGGTGTAAACTTGACTGGCCATCCACTTTAATGTGGAGACCCTCCTCGTCCATCAGAAGCTGCTTGCTCTCTCAGGCTCTGTCACAGCACCCATGGATGGATGAATGTCACAGCCATTGGTTCTCTCATTATCTTTCTCTTGCATATAACTCCAAACTAACTGATGGCATTTAATGCATCTTTTGTTGGCGGGGTTTGCATTGTTCTGCGACCTATTGCACTGGTGCTAGGTCTCGACTCACCCTGCTTTGGCTGGCTAAGGATGGAACACAAGATACCTGGTAGTGTGGCCGAGCGGTCCAAGGCGCTAGATTAAGGCTCCAGTCTCTCAGGAGGCGTGGGTTCGAATCCCACCACTGCCAATTGCTACAGTTTGCCCACATGAGTGGTGCAAGAGCTCCATCTGTGATCATCAGACTGAACAGATGATGCTAGTAGATCAACGTGCACATTATGTTTTCTCTAATTCCATGGTACTTCTTACATGGGGTGTGCCTTACTAATCTTCAAGCGTTGATAAATACTACTACTACAGCTAAACTGCAAGTAGGCTACCCAGGTAAAGCACATAGTTTGGACACATGCATTAACCCAAATGTGAGACAGCGTCAATTGACAGAGGTGGGGGCTGCCGCCTTGAGTTGTGTAAATGCGCCTTCTCTTGTTTCCACAGGTAGTGTGGCCGAGTGGTCAAAGGCGCTGGATTTAGGCTCCAGTCTCTAAGGAGGCGTGGGTTCAAATCCCACCACTGCCAGTACCATGTTAGCCAGTAGAGCGAGTTTGCTTGGCACTCTCTTTGTCCCCGATTCTGGTTGTGGTATTCATGGACAGGCTCTCAAGGTGCAGCTGAGGTTTTTGGAAACCTCAGGATTGCACCTTTGCTCTTTGCAGTGATGTGGTCCCTTTGGCTCTGTCAGAGTGTGACCTCAAGTGCACTAAAGTCAGGTGATGATGGGCGTACATTAGAGCAGAGTGGCGCAGCGGAAGCGTGCTGGGCCCATAACCCAGAGGTCGATGGATCGAAACCATCCTCTGCTACTTCTCTAAGCCTTCCTGTGTGTCACCAATGATACGTAGACTGAACTTTACTCCACTTTAATGGAGTCACTGTAGATGGATGGAGGGAAGGCAGCAGGGGATGTCCCAATGCGGGGTTCCTCCAATATGATGCCAGTGTTTTTGTCGGAAGTTAATTACAAGGTGCACAATATAACATTTCAACTCAGGAAGAATGTACAAGTGGGGTGATGATAAGGGTACATGAGAGCAGAGTGGCGCAGCGGAAGCGTGCTGGGCCCATAACCCAGAGGTCGATGGATCGAAACCATCCTCTGCTACTTCTGTGAACATTCCTGTGTGACACCGTGAGGTGTAAACTTGACTGGCCATCCACTTTAATGTGGAGACCCTCCTCGTCCATCAGAAGCTGCTTGCTCTCTCAGGCTCTGTCACAGCACCCATGGATGGATGAATGTCACAGCCATTGGTTCTCTCATTATCTTTCTCTTGCATATAACTCCAAACTAACTGATGGCATTTAATGCATCTTTTGTTGGCGGGGTTTGCATTGTTCTGCGACCTATTGCACTGGTGCTAGGTCTCGACTCACCCTGCTTTGGCTGGCTAAGGATGGAACACAAGATACCTGGTAGTGTGGCCGAGCGGTCCAAGGCGCTGGATTAAGGCTCCAGTCTCTCAGGAGGCGTGGGTTCGAGTCCCACCACTGCCAATTGCTACAGTTTGCCCACATGAGTGGTGCAAGAGCTCCATCTGTGATCATCAGACTGAACAGATGATGCTAGTGGATCAACGTGCACATTATGTTTTCTCTAATTCCATGGTACTTCTTACATGGGGTGTGCCTTACTAATCTTCAAGCGTTGATAAATACTACTACTACAGCTTAACTGCAAGTAGGCTACCCAGGTAAAGCACATAGTTTGGACACATGCATTAACCCAAATGTGAGACAGCGTCAATTGGCAGAGGTGGGGGCTGCCGCCTTGAGTTGCGTAAATGCGCCTTCTCTTGTTTCCACAGGTAGTGTGGCCGAGTGGTCAAAGGCGCTGGATTTAGGCTCCAGTCTCTAAGGAGGCGTGGGTTCAAATCCCACCACTGCCAGTACCATGTTAGCCAGTAGAGCGAGTTTGCTTGGCACTCTCTTTGTCCCCGATTCTGGTTGTGGTATTCATGCACAGGCTCTCAAGGTGCAGCTGAGGTTTTTGGAAACCTCAGGATTGCACGTTTGCTCTTTGCAGTGATGTGGTCCCTTTGGCTCTGTCAGAGTGTGACCTCAAGTGCACTAAAGTCAGGTTATGATGGGCATACATTAGAGCAGAGTGGCGCAGCGGAAGCGTGCTGGGCCCATAACCCAGAGGTCGATGGATCGAAACCATCCTCTGCTACTTCGCTAAGCCTTCCTGTGTGTCACCAATGATACGTAGACTGAACTTTACTCCACTTTAATGGAGTCACTGTAGATGGATGGAGGGAAGGCAGCAGGGGATGTCCCAATGCGGGGTTCCTCCAATATGATGCCAGTGTTTTGTCGGAAGTTAATTACAAGGTGCACAATATAACATTTCAACTCAGGAAGAATGTACAAGTCGGGTGATGATAAGGGTACATGAGAGCAGAGTGGCGCAGCGGAAGCGTGCTGGGCCCATAACCCAGAGGTCGATGGATCGAAACCATCCTCTGCTACTTCTGTGAACATTCCTGTGTGACACCGTGAGGTGTAAACTTGACTGGCCATCCACTTTAATGTGGAGACCCTCCTCGTCCATCAGAAGCTGCTTGCTCTCTCAGGCTCTGTCACAGCACCCATGGATGGATGAATGTCACAGCCATTGGTTCTCTCATTATCTTTCTCTTGCATATAACTCCAAACTAACTGATGGCATTTAATGCATCTTTTGTTGGCGGGGTTTGCATTGTTCTGCGACCTATTGCACTGGTGCTAGGTCTCGACTCACCCTGCTTTGGCTGGCTAAGGATGGAACACAAGATACCTGGTAGTGTGGCCGAGCGGTCCAAGGCGCTAGATTAAGGCTCCAGTCTCTCAGGAGGCGTGGGTTCGAATCCCACCACTGCCAATTGCTACAGTTTGCCCACATGAGTGGTGCAAGAGCTCCATCTGTGATCATCAGACTGAACAGATGATGCTAGTGGATCAACGTGCACATTATGTTTTCTCTAATTCCATGGTACTTCTTACATGGGGTGTGCCTTACTAATCTTCAAGCGTTGATAAATACTACTACTACAGCTAAACTGCAAGTAGGCTACCCAGGTAAAGCACATAGTTTGGACACATGCATTAACCCAAATGTGAGACAGCGTCAATTGACAGAGGTGGGGGCTGCCGCCTTGAGTTGCGTAAATGCGCCTTCTTTTGTTTCCACAGGTAGTGTGGCCGAGTGGTCAAAGGCGCTGGATTTAGGCCCCAGTCTCTAAGGAGGCGTGGGTTCAAATCCCACCACTGCCAGTACCATGTTAGCCAGTAGAGCGAGTTTGCTTGGCACTCTCTTTGTCCCCGATTCGGGTTGTGGTATTCATGGACAGGCTCTCAAGGTGCAGCTGAGGTTTTTGGAAACCTCAGGATTGCACCTTTGCTCTTGCAGTGATGTGGTCCCTTTGGCTCTGTCAGAGTGTGACCTCAAGTGCACTAAAGTCAGGTGATGATGAGCTTTCATTAGAGCAGAGTGGCGCAGCGGAAGCGTGCTGGGCCCATAACCCAGAGGTCGATGGATCGAAACCATCCTCTGCTACTTCTCTAAGCCTTCCTGTGTGTCACCAATGATACGTAGACTGAACTTTACCCCACTTTAATGGAGTCACTGTAGATGGATGGAGGGAAGGCAGCAGGGGATGTCCCAATGCGGGGTTCCTCCAATATGATGCCAGTGTTTTGTCGGAAGTTAATTACAAGGTGCACAATATAACATTTCAACTCAGGAAGAATGTACAAGTGGGGTGATGATAAGGGTACATGAGAGCAGAGTGGCGCAGCGGAAGCGTGCTGGGCCCATAACCCAGAGGTCGATGGATCGAAACCATCCTCTGCTACTTCTGTGAACATTCCTGTGTGACACCGTGAGGTGTGAACTTGACTGGCCATCCACTTTAATGTAGAGACCCTCCTCGTCCATCAGAAGCTGCTTGCTCTCTCGGGCTCTGTCACAGCACCCATGGATGAATGTCACAGCCATTGGTTCTCTCATTATCTTTCTCTTGCATATAACTCCAAACTAACTGATGGCATTTAATGCATCTTTTGTTGCATGCAGGGCGGGGTTTGCATTGTTCTGCGACCTATTGCACTGGTGCTAGGTCTCGACTCACCCTGCTTTGGCTGGCTAAGGATGGAACACAAGATACCTGGTAGTGTGGCCGAGCGGTCCAAGGCGCTGGATTAAGGCTCCAGTCTCTCAGGAGGCGTGGGTTCGAATCCCACCACTGCCACTTGCTACAGGTTGCCCACATGAGTGGTGCAAGAGCTCCATCTGTGATCATCAGACTGAACAGATGATGCTAGTGGATCAACGTGCACATTATGTTTTCTCTAATTCCATGGTACTTCTTACATGGGGTGTGCCTTACTAATCTTCAAGCGTTGATAAATACTACTACTACAGCTAAACTGCAAGTAGGCTACCCAGGTAAAGCACATAGTTTGGACACATGCATTAACCCAAATGTGAGACAGCGTCAATTGGCAGAGGTGGGGGCTGCCGCCTTGAGTTGCGTAAATGCGCCTTCTCTTGTTTCCACAGGTAGTGTGGCCGAGTGGTCAAAGGCGCTGGATTTAGGCTCCAGTCTCTAAGGAGGCGTGGGTTCAAATCCCACCACTGCCAGTACCATGTTAGCCAGTAGAGCGAGTTTGCTTGGCACTCTCTTTGTCCCCGATTCTGGTTGTGGTATTCATGGACAGGCTCTCAAGGTGCAGCTGAGGTTTTTGGAAACCTCAGGATTGCACCTTTGCTCTTTGCAGTGATGTGGTCCCTTTGGCTCTGTCAGAGTGTGACCTCAAGTGCACTAAAGTCAGGTGATGATGGGCGTACATTAGAGCAGAGTGGCGCAGCGGAAGCGTGCTGGGCCCATAACCCAGAGGTCGATGGATCGAAACCATCCTCTGCTACTTCTCTAAGCCTTCCTGTGTGTCACCAATGATACGTAGACTGAACTTTACTCCACTTTAATGGAGTCACTGTAGATGGATGGAGGGAAGGCAGCAGGGGATGTCCCAATGCGGGGTTCCTCCAATATGATGCCAGTGTTTTGTCGGAAGTTAATTACAAGGTGCACAATATAACATTTCAACTCAGGAAGAATGTACAAGTCGGGTGATGATAAGGGTACATGAGAGCAGAGTGGCGCAGCGGAAGCGTGCTGGGCCCATAACCCAGAGGTCGATGGATCGAAACCATCCTCTGCTACTTCTGTGAACATTCCTGTGTGACACCGTGAGGTGTAAACTTGACTGGCCATCCACTTTAATGTAGAGACCCTCCTCGTCCATCAGAAGCTGCTTGCTCTCTCAGGCCCTGTCACAGCACCCATGGATGGATGAATGTCACAGCCATTGGTTCTCTCATTATCTTTCTCTTGCATATAACTCCAAACTAACTGATGGCATTTAATGCATCTTTTGTTGGCGGGGTTTGCATTGTTCTGCGACCTATTGCACTGGTGCTAGGTCTCGACTCACCCTGCTTTGGCTGGCTAAGGATGGAACACAAGATACCTGGTAGTGTGGCCGAGCGGTCCAAGGCGCTGGATTAAGGCTCCAGTCTCTCAGGAGGCGTGGGTTCGAATCCCACCACTGCCAATTGCTACAGGTTGCCCACATGAGTGGTGCAAGAGCTCCATCTGTGATCATCAGACTGAACAGATGATGCTAGTGGATCAACGTGCACATTATGTTTTCTCTAATTCCATGGTACTTCTTACATGGGGTGTGCCTTACTAATCTTCAAGCGTTGATAAATACTACTACTACAGCTAAACTGCAAGTAGGCTACCCAGGTAAAGCACATAGTTTGGACACATGCATTAACCCAAATGTGAGACAGCGTCAATTGACAGAGGTGGGGTCTGCCGCCTTGAGTTGCGTAAATGCGCCTTCTCTTGTTTCCACAGGTAGTGTGGCCGAGTGGTCAAAGGCGCTGGATTTAGGCCCCAGTCTCTAAGGAGGCGTGGGTTCAAATCCCACCGCTGCCAGTACCATGTTAGCCAGTAGAGCGAGTTTGCTTGGCACTCTCTTTGTCCCCGATTCGGGTTGTGGTATTCATGGACAGGCTCTCAAGGTGCAGCTGAGGTTTTTGGAAACCTCAGGATTGCACCTTTGCTCTTGCAGTGATGTGGTCCCTTTGGCTCTGTCAGAGTGTGACCTCAAGTGCACTAAAGTCAGGTGATGATGAGCTTTCATTAGAGCAGAGTGGCGCAGCGGAAGCGTGCTGGGCCCATAACCCAGAGGTCGATGGATCGAAACCATCCTCTGCTACTTCTCTAAGCCTTCCTGTGTGTCACCAATGATACGTAGACTGAACTTTACCCCACTTTAATGGAGTCACTGTAGATGGATGGAGGGAAGGCAGCAGGGGATGTCCCAATGCGGGGTTCCTCCAATATGATGCCAGTGTTTTGTCGGAAGTTAATTACAAGGTGCACAATATAACATTTCAACTCAGGAAGAATGTACAAGTGGGGTGATGATAAGGGTACATGAGAGAAGAGTGGCGCAGCGGAAGCGTGCTGGGCCCATAACCCAGAGGTCGATGGATCGAAACCATCCTCTGCTACTTCTGTGAACATTCCTGTGTGACACCGTGAGGTGTGAACTTGACTGGCCATCCACTTTAATGTAGAGACCCTCCTCGTCCATCAGAAGCTGCTTGCTCTCTCGGGCTCTGTCACAGCACCCATGGATGAATGTCACAGCCATTGGTTCTCTCATTATCTTTCTCTTGCATATAACTCCAAACTAACTGATGGCATTTAATGCATCTTTTGTTGCATGCAGGGCGGGGTTTGCATTGTTCTGCGACCTATTGCACTGGTGCTAGGTCTCGACTCACCCTGCTTTGGCTGGCTAAGGATGGAACACAAGATACCTGGTAGTGTGGCCGAGCGGTCCAAGGCGCTGGATTAAGGCTCCAGTCTCTCAGGAGGCGTGGGTTCGAATCCCACCACTGCCAATTGCTACAGGTTGCCCACATGAGTGGTGCAAGAGCTCCATCTGTGATCATCAGACTGAACAGATGATGCTAGTGGATCAACGTGCACATTATGTTTTCTCTAATTCCATGGTACTTCTTACATGGGGTGTGCCTTACTAATCTTCAAGCGTTGATAAATACTACTACTACAGCTAAACTGCAAGTAGGCTACCCAGGTAAAGCACATAGTTTGGACACATGCATTAACCCAAATGTGAGACAGCGTCAATTGGCAGAGGTGGGGGCTGCCGCCTTGAGTTGCGTAAATGCGCCTTCTCTTGTTTCCACAGGTAGTGTGGCCGAGTGGTCAAAGGCGCTGGATTTAGGCTCCAGTCTCTAAGGAGGCGTGGGTTCAAATCCCACCACTGCCAGTACCATGTTAGCCAGTAGAGCGAGTTTGCTTGGCACTCTCTTTGTCCCCGATTCTGGTTGTGGTATTCATGGACAGGCTCTCAAGGTGCAGCTGAGGTTTTTGGAAACCTCAGGATTGCACCTTTGCTCTTTGCAGTGATGTGGTCCCTTTGGCTCTGTCAGAGTGTGACCTCAAGTGCACTAAAGTCAGGTGATGATGGGCGTACATTAGAGCAGAGTGGCGCAGCGGAAGCGTGCTGGGCCCATAACCCAGAGGTCGATGGATCGAAACCATCCTCTGCTACTTCTCTAAGCCTTCCTGTGTGTCACCAATGATACGTAGACTGAACTTTACTCCACTTTAATGGAGTCACTGTAGATGGATGGAGGGAAGGCAGCAGGGGATGTCCCAATGCGGGGTTCCTCCAATATGATGCCAGTGTTTTGTCGGAAGTTAATTACAAGGTGCACAATATAACATTTCAACTCAGGAAGAATGTACAAGTCGGGTGATGATAAGGGTACATGAGAGCAGAGTGGCGCAGCGGAAGCGTGCTGGGCCCATAACCCAGAGGTCGATGGATCGAAACCATCCTCTGCTACTTCTGTGAACATTCCTGTGTGACACCGTGAGGTGTAAACTTGACTGGCCATCCACTTTAATGTAGAGACCCTCCTCGTCCATCAGAAGCTGCTTGCTCTCTCAGGCCCTGTCACAGCACCCATGGATGGATGAATGTCACAGCCATTGGTTCTCTCATTATCTTTCTCTTGCATATAACTCCAAACTAACTGATGGCATTTAATGCATCTTTTGTTGGCGGGGTTTGCATTGTTCTGCGACCTATTGCACTGGTGCTAGGTCTCGACTCACCCTGCTTTGGCTGGCTAAGGATGGAACACAAGATACCTGGTAGTGTGGCCGAGCGGTCCAAGGCGCTGGATTAAGGCTCCAGTCTCTCAGGAGGCGTGGGTTCGAATCCCACCACTGCCAATTGCTACAGGTTGCCCACATGAGTGGTGCAAGAGCTCCATCTGTGATCATCAGACTGAACAGATGATGCTAGTGGATCAACGTGCACATTATGTTTTCTCTAATTCCATGGTACTTCTTACATGGGGTGTGCCTTACTAATCTTCAAGCGTTGATAAATACTACTACTACAGCTAAACTGCAAGTAGGCTACCCAGGTAAAGCACATAGTTTGGACACATGCATTAACCCAAATGTGAGACAGCGTCAATTGACAGAGGTGGGGTCTGCCGCCTTGAGTTGCGTAAATGCGCCTTCTCTTGTTTCCACAGGTAGTGTGGCCGAGTGGTCAAAGGCGCTGGATTTAGGCCCCAGTCTCTAAGGAGGCGTGGGTTCAAATCCCACCACTGCCAGTACCATGTTAGCCAGTAGAGCGAGTTTGCTTGGCACTCTCTTTGTCCCCGATTCGGGTTGTGGTATTCATGGACAGGCTCTCAAGGTGCAGCTGAGGTTTTTGGAAACCTCAGGATTGCACCTTTGCTCTTGCAGTGATGTGGTCCCTTTGGCTCTGTCAGAGTGTGACCTCAAGTGCACTAAAGTCAGGTGATGATGAGCTTTCATTAGAGCAGAGTGGCGCAGCGGAAGCGTGCTGGGCCCATAACCCAGAGGTCGATGGATCGAAACCATCCTCTGCTACTTCTCTAAGCCTTCCTGTGTGTCACCAATGATACGTAGCCTGAACTTTACCCCACTTTAATGGAGTCACTGTAGATGGATGGAGGGAAGGCAGCAGGGGATGTCCCAATGCGGGGTTCCTCCAATATGATGCCAGTGTTTTGTCGGAAGTTAATTACAAGGTGCACAATATAACATTTCAACTCAGGAAGAATGTACAAGTCGGGTGATGATAAGGGTACATGAGAGCAGAGTGGCGCAGCGGAAGCGTGCTGGGCCCATAACCCAGAGGTCGATGGATCGAAACCATCCTCTGCTACTTCTGTGAACATTCCTGTGTGACACCGTGAGGTGTAAACTTGACTGGCCATCCACTTTAATGTAGAGACCCTCCTCGTCCATCAGAAGCTGCTTGCTCTCTCAGGCCCTGTCACAGCACCCATGGATGGATGAATGTCACAGCCATTGGTTCTCTCATGATCTTTCTCTTGCATATAACTCCAAACTAACTGATGGCATTTAATGCATCTTTTGTTGCATGCAGGGCGGGGTTTGCATTGTTCTGCGACCTATTGCACTGGTGCTAGGTCTCGACTCACCCTGCTTTGGCTGGCTAAGGATGGAACACAAGATACCTGGTAGTGTGGCCGAGCGGTCCAAGGCGCTGGATTAAGGCTCCAGTCTCTCAGGAGGCGTGGGTTCGAATCCCACCACTGCCAATTGCTACAGGTTGCCCACATGAGTGGTGCAAGAGCTCCATCTGTGATCATCAGACTGAACAGATGATGCTAGTGGATCAACGTGCACATTATGTTTTCTCTAATTCCATGGTACTTCTTACATGGGGTGTGCCTTACTAATCTTCAAGCGTTGATAAATACTACTACTACAGCTAAACTGCAAGTAGGCTACCCAGGTAAAGCACATAGTTTGGACACATGCATTAACCCAAATGTGAGACAGCGTCAATTGGCAGAGGTGGGGGCTGCCGCCTTGAGTTGCGTAAATGCGCCTTCTCTTGTTTCCACAGGTAGTGTGGCCGAGTGGTCAAAGGCGCTGGATTTAGGCTCCAGTCTCTAAGGAGGCGTGGGTTCAAATCCCACCACTGCCAGTACCATGTTAGCCAGTAGAGCGAGTTTGCTTGGCACTCTCTTTGTCCCCGATTCTGGTTGTGGTATTCATGGACAGGCTCTCAAGGTGCAGCTGAGGTTTTTGGAAACCTCAGGATTGCACCTTTGCTCTTTGCAGTGATGTGGTCCCTTTGGCTCTGTCAGAGTGTGACCTCAAGTGCACTAAAGTCAGGTGATGATGGGCGTACATTAGAGCAGAGTGGCGCAGCGGAAGCGTGCTGGGCCCATAACCCAGAGGTCGATGGATCGAAACCATCCTCTGCTACTTCTCTAAGCCTTCCTGTGTGTCACCAATGATACGTAGACTGAACTTTACTCCACTTTAATGGAGTCACTGTAGATGGATGGAGGGAAGGCAGCAGGGGATGTCCCAATGCGGGGTTCCTCCAATATGATGCCAGTGTTTTGTCGGAAGTTAATTACAAGGTGCACAATATAACATTTCAACTCAGGAAGAATGTACAAGTCGGGTGATGATAAGGGTACATGAGAGCAGAGTGGCGCAGCGGAAGCGTGCTGGGCCCATAACCCAGAGGTCGATGGATCGAAACCATCCTCTGCTACTTCTGTGAACATTCCTGTGTGACACCGTGAGGTGTAAACTTGACTGGCCATCCACTTTAATGTAGAGACCCTCCTCGTCCATCAGAAGCTGCTTGCTCTCTCAGGCCCTGTCACAGCACCCATGGATGGATGAATGTCACAGCCATTGGTTCTCTCATTATCTTTCTCTTGCATATAACTCCAAACTAACTGATGGCATTTAATGCATCTTTTGTTGGCGGGGTTTGCATTGTTCTGCGACCTATTGCACTGGTGCTAGGTCTCGACTCACCCTGCTTTGGCTGGCTAAGGATGGAACACAAGATACCTGGTAGTGTGGCCGAGCGGTCCAAGGCGCTGGATTAAGGCTCCAGTCTCTCAGGAGGCGTGGGTTCGAATCCCACCACTGCCAATTGCTACAGGTTGCCCACATGAGTGGTGCAAGAGCTCCATCTGTGATCATCAGACTGAACAGATGATGCTAGTGGATCAACGTGCACATTATGTTTTCTCTAATTCCATGGTACTTCTTACATGGGGTGTGCCTTACTAATCTTCAAGCGTTGATAAATACTACTACTACAGCTAAACTGCAAGTAGGCTACCCAGGTAAAGCACATAGTTTGGACACATGCATTAACCCAAATGTGAGACAGCGTCAATTGACAGAGGTGGGGTCTGCCGCCTTGAGTTGCGTAAATGCGCCTTCTCTTGTTTCCACAGGTAGTGTGGCCGAGTGGTCAAAGGCGCTGGATTTAGGCCCCAGTCTCTAAGGAGGCGTGGGTTCAAATCCCACCGCTGCCAGTACCATGTTAGCCAGTAGAGCGAGTTTGCTTGGCACTCTCTTTGTCCCCGATTCGGGTTGTGGTATTCATGGACAGGCTCTCAAGGTGCAGCTGAGGTTTTTGGAAACCTCAGGATTGCACCTTTGCTCTTGCAGTGATGTGGTCCCTTTGGCTCTGTCAGAGTGTGACCTCAAGTGCACTAAAGTCAGGTGATGATGAGCTTTCATTAGAGCAGAGTGGCGCAGCGGAAGCGTGCTGGGCCCATAACCCAGAGGTCGATGGATCGAAACCATCCTCTGCTACTTCTCTAAGCCTTCCTGTGTGTCACCAATGATACGTAGACTGAACTTTACCCCACTTTAATGGAGTCACTGTAGATGGATGGAGGGAAGGCAGCAGGGGATGTCCCAATGCGGGGTTCCTCCAATATGATGCCAGTGTTTTGTCGGAAGTTAATTACAAGGTGCACAATATAACATTTCAACTCAGGAAGAATGTACAAGTGGGGTGATGATAAGGGTACATGAGAGAAGAGTGGCGCAGCGGAAGCGTGCTGGGCCCATAACCCAGAGGTCGATGGATCGAAACCATCCTCTGCTACTTCTGTGAACATTCCTGTGTGACACCGTGAGGTGTGAACTTGACTGGCCATCCACTTTAATGTAGAGACCCTCCTCGTCCATCAGAAGCTGCTTGCTCTCTCGGGCTCTGTCACAGCACCCATGGATGAATGTCACAGCCATTGGTTCTCTCATTATCTTTCTCTTGCATATAACTCCAAACTAACTGATGGCATTTAATGCATCTTTTGTTGCATGCAGGGCGGGGTTTGCATTGTTCTGCGACCTATTGCACTGGTGCTAGGTCTCGACTCACCCTGCTTTGGCTGGCTAAGGATGGAACACAAGATACCTGGTAGTGTGGCCGAGCGGTCCAAGGCGCTGGATTAAGGCTCCAGTCTCTCAGGAGGCGTGGGTTCGAATCCCACCACTGCCAATTGCTACAGGTTGCCCACATGAGTGGTGCAAGAGCTCCATCTGTGATCATCAGACTGAACAGATGATGCTAGTGGATCAACGTGCACATTATGCTTTCTCTAATTCCATGGTACTTCTTACATGGGGTGTGCCTTACTAATCTTCAAGCGTTGATAAATACTACTACTACAGCTAAACTGCAAGTAGGCTACCCAGGTAAAGCACATAGTTTGGACACATGCATTAACCCAAATGTGACACAGCGTCAATTGACAGAGGTGGGGGCTGCCGCCTTGAGTTGCGTAAATGCGCCTTCTCTTGTTTCCACAGGTAGTGTGGCCGAGTGGTCAAAGGCGCTGGATTTAGGCTCCAGTCTCTAAGGAGGCGTGGGTTCAAATCCCACCACTGCCAGTACCATGTTAGCCAGTAGAGCGAGTTTGCTTGGCACTCTCTTTGTCCCCGATTCTGGTTGTGGTATTCATGGACAGGCTCTCAAGGTGCAGCTGAGGTTTTTGGAAACCTCAGGATTGCACCTTTGCTCTTTGCAGTGATGTGGTCCCTTTGGCTCTGTCAGAGTGTGACCTCAAGTGCACTAAAGTCTGGTGATGATGAGCGTACATTAGAGCAGAGTGGCCCAGCGGAAGCGTGCTGGGCCCATAACCCAGAGGTCAATGGATCGAAACCATCCTCTGCTACTTCTCTAAGCCTTCCTGTGTGTCACCAATGATATGTAGACTGAACTTTACCCCACTTTAATGGAGTCACTGTAGATGGATGGAGGGAAGGCAGCAGGGGATGTCCCAATGCGGGGTTCCTCCAATATGATGCCAGTGTTTTGTCGGAAGTTAATTACAAGGTGCACAATATAACATTTCAACTCAGGAAGAATGTACAAGTCGGGTGATGATAAGGGTACATGAGAGCAGAGTGGCGCAGCGGAAGCGTGCTGGGCCCATAACCCAGAGGTCGATGGATCGAAACCATCCTCTGCTACTTCTGTGAACATTCCTGTGTGACACCGTGAGGTGTAAGCTTGACTGGCCATCCACTTTAATGTAGAGACCCTCCTCGTCCATCAGAAGCTGCTTGCTCTCTCAGGCCCTGTCACAGCACCCATGGATGGATGAATGTCACAGCCATTGGTTCTCTCATGATCTTTCTCTTGCATATAACTCCAAACTAACTGATGGCATTTAATGCATCTTTTGTTGGCGGGGTTTGCATTGTTCTGCGACCTATTGCACTGGTGCTAGGTCTCGACTCACCCTGCTTTGGCTGGCTAAGGATGGAACACAAGATACCTGGTAGTGTGGCCGAGCGGTCCAAGGCGCTGGATTAAGGCTCCAGTCTCTCAGGAGGCGTGGGTTCGAATCCCACCACTGCCAATTGCTACAGTTTGCCCACATGAGTGGTGCAAGAGCTCCATCTGTGATCATCAGACTGAACAGATGATGCTAGTGGATCAACGTGCACATTATGTTTTCTCTAATTCCATGGTACTTCTTACATGGGGTGTGCCTTACTAATCTTCAAGCGTTGATAAATACTACTACTACAGCTAAACTGCAAGTAGGCTACCCAGGTAAAGCACATAGTTTGGACACATGCATTAACCCAAATGTGAGACAGCGTCAATTGACAGAGGTGGGGTCTGCCGCCTTGAGTTGTGTAAATGCGCCTTCTCTTGTTTCCACAGGTAGTGTGGCCGAGTGGTCAAAGGCGCTGCGTTCAAGCTGGGGAACATTCGTCCGTCAAAGAAGGGGAAGAAGGGGGGAGAAGGGGGAAGAAGGAAAAAGAGAGAAAAAGGAAGAGAAAGAGGGAAAAATGAGAAAAGAAGAGAGAAAGTGAACTTTTTTGTCCCAATTAACATATTTCAAGCCGTCTGATGACAAATACAGAACTTTTAATATTTTTCAGTGTACCATGGATGGGATCGAACCTGTGACCTTGGAATCTCTTGACTTAACCTATGAATCATTTGGCAAAATTGTAACAATTTTCATGTAAAAGCTTGTCATATTGGCTATAATTTAACATTATTGAATCAATTGGCAGAAATCAAATGATTTTCATTTCAATCAACTTGTCATATTGGCTACTATGTATGTATACTTGACACTTACCTACAATTTCTTCTTGTGTAATGTGTGTATTTAGCTACTTATAACATCATGGTATTTTAATTGAGTGTTGTTATAGCCATTGTTATATTCATTATCATTATTGTTGCTGTTGTATTGTTTTCAACATACTGTCAATAAAAACACTTAGAGTAGTGACAATTGCTGCTCATGAGTTTTATTTACTCAGAAAATGCCAACACAAAGACAGTAACACAAAGTAGTAAAATTAAACCAACACTGAACCTACAAACACTCTACAAATATTTATTCTTCACATAAAAACAATTGTTGTATGAAAATATTCAACTATTTACAATAAAAAATATTATTTACAATTATTAACTATTTACAAAGTACTGTTGATTGATCTTAATTTAGATTTTTCCTCATCTCCTCCAGCCACTGGTCCTTTGGCAGGGATTCTGTCACAGGACAGTATACCTTGCCACGGTACTGGCTGTGGCCAGTTTCTGCTGTGCGGAACTGCCCACACTTTTTGCAGGTATTTGCTGGTACCGTGCGTTTATATGGGCGCTTTAAGGTTACTTCAGTTTCCGCTGTGGATGGATGGATGGGTTGTGGGGTGGTGTTGGTGTTGGGGGGGCCCTGAATAGCTGCTGCCCACTGAAGCACTCCAACTGGTGTCAGAAGCTGAGGTGTCAGAAAAGGTCCTGGTGCTGGGGATGCAGTGAACAGGTTCCTCTTTGGCATGATGGGCCGAGAAAGCTGGGTGGTTGAAGCTCTCTGGTTTTGCCTGGCCTGGCCTGCCGTACTCGCGGGCAGCTGGTACTGGTGCTCCTGCTGTGCCCGCATTGGCTGATCAGGGAGCACTCTTGCCTCCTGAAGAGGCTGCGCTGACACAGGGAGGGCTGGAGGCAGGACAGTGCCCTGCAGTCTCACAGAGAGCTCCAGTCTCTTTTGCCGCCGGTTGTGCCACTGGATGAGGGTGTTTTGGTTCACCTCAACCAGCTGAATGTCTGTGCCCTGCATCACGAGCGCATTGCCAGTGACAATCTGTCTGATTCGATGGTAGTCCCTAAGAATTAAGGACCACCTCGAATCAGTTGTCTTGCCTCGTTTCAGTGGGCTCGGATGCAGGTTGCACAGCCTGATGAAAATGTTTTCAACCAGCCGGCAGCAGTCAGGCCACTGTGCAGGGACGCTACTTGCCCCCAATGTACAGCGGGTGGTGCTCTCCACACCAGGGGTTGTGGAAGGCTTCTTGGGCGTTCTAAATCGCCCACTCAACAATCTGCCCTGGTGTCGTGCAGCATACACCACCTGCTGCTTGTCGTAGTCGTCCAGGCTCTGCCACAGGGAGATGATGGTGTCTGCCTGCTGGTTGTTGAGGAAGAGGGCCGTCTGCTCCCGAAGCTCCACCAGGTACTCTGCAAGGCTGTCCACATGCTGGTACCCAGGGATATTTCTCTCATCAACAGCCTGTGCAAATGATTTAGAAGATTTAGATAAGAATGATAAGCCTTCACTGACACTGGACACTGATGATATGCTATTGATGTTGTGGACTGTATAAATATATATATGTATTCAAAATGAGTGCAAATGTTCATATTCATACATATTCTAATTAAACATACAAACACATACCGCATCTTGAACTCCAGCTACAGGTGATGAAGTAGCTGGAGTGCTGGAAGCCATGGTCAATGTGCCAGAAGCTGTTGATGAGCTGGGTGCTGTGGCGCTTGGAGCTGTGATGGTGGACGTCTTGGGAGCTGTGATGGTGACGTCGGATGTCCTGGGTGCGGTGGAGGAGACAGTTGGTGTTGTGGGTGCGGTGGAGGAGACAGTGGAAGGAGGCAGAGAGGGTTCAAGGACCTCAACCACTGTGGGATCCTCTGGGAGATCAGAGAAGCCCTCATCCTCCTCCATGTTGTCCTCCACATCATGCTCCTCAATGAGCTGAGCCGTCTCCTCTGAATCAGGGTGCATATCCTGCAGCGCCTGACCAGTCTGCCTGAACAGATACTGCACCCCTATGAGTTCTCCTGAAATAAAAGTTAATAATGTTTAAAAGTTAGTAAAATGAATAAAATATTTTAAAACTGAGTAACATCACTCATGTTCTTACTTATGCAGCATTATTAATGTAGCCATAAGATAGCTACACAACAACACACAAACACAGAATACATGGCCATACACATAAATGTGGCATGCTGGACTGAGAATGTATCTGTTGTGTAGTGTGACTGTGTTCTCCTGTGTCTGTCTGTGGTTGTGGCTCTGTGTATGTGTGTGCACGTGTGGAATAAATGAGCATCGTGGCTGACGTAGAGTTTGTAAGACGGTAACATCTACTGTAACTGTTAGTGTTGTTCTTGTTTACTGATTCTGTTGTCCTGTCCATGTGTTTTACAGGTGAGACAAAGGGGAGAGTGAATGGTCTGTGAAAGAGGGAGACACGGGACGTGTGTGTGAGAATGAGTGTGTGAGTGTACATGCAGTCGTATGAATAATATGAGTGTATCTTAGTAAGCAGCGGCTGTCTGACAGCTGGTTAAAGTTGTTATGTTGCTACTCAGCTGATGTGAGAGTCCGTCTGTCTGTGTGCCGCTGTATCCAGTGTTAGCGTCTGTGTCCTTGTCACAGAAATAAAAATAGCCTACATGGTCCTCATCATTTGGAAAGGTGTAACACTTACCGGTGTAATGGGAGGGTGGGCAGAATGCTGGTGCCAACTTCCTGCCAAACAGCTTCTGGTAGTTCTTGTTGACACAGTGAAGCAGGTCACCAGAGTAGCTGCAGAGAGCAGATGATCCAGAGGACAGGGCTGCAGCACCACGGTCCTGGTTCCACCTGTGCAGCCCTTCCAACAGGTAAATTTGAAAATTTACACTGTTGGCACTGGTCCCTGGAAATACATGATTAAGAATCAAATGATTAAATATTCTTGGATTGCACAACACATGCACCAACATGTCTGACAGACACACACCTGGAATGAAGCGATTCAGGTGGAGGTGAAAAGACTCCAGCGATGTAGAGCCTCTGGAACATCTGTAGATGGGAAGCATCACTCCTCCTTTTGAGAGCTCCCCAGTCTTGATGTAAAGTGCAACACCTGGTGGATCCTGGATGCACTTGACATGCTTTTTCTGGACCATCCAGATGTGCTCCATCCTCTCGGTGTCCAGCAGGGGAACTCCAAGGGAGTCATTGCCACGGCTTCCCATCAACAGCTGCAGCAGCTCCTCCAGCAGCTGAGTCGTGGTCTCCTCCCCACGGGTCCTCCTCCGACAATGCAGAACCAGCTCCTTCCTCGACAGGTGCTTGGGGATGTCACCAGTAGGGAGAGACAAGCCCTGCGCCTGGAGTTGCTGTTGTTTGGCTTCACACAACTGAGCTAAATCAGCAGCGTCCCACTCGAATATGCACGCCGACAGACGTGACATAAAGAGCGGGTACAGCTGATGAGCATCGGTTGTGCAGCCCACAGCGAGTCGGCGCATGAAGTGCCAGATATCCAGCCTTATGGTGAGGTCTGGCCACCCACTGAATCTGGCACTCAGCTTTGTCTCTCCCCCCTCAGCACAGCAGCCACAGTCAACGTAGAGGGCAACGGGGTGGTCCACACCAGCCTGCTGGTATCTTTTCACCAGATCTGCAACCATCAGGTCCAGGCCAGCTCCCTCCTGAGCGGTCAGCACACTCATGAGAATCTGGCCATATTCATTCCCCACAGAAGTGAGCCACAGTGCTGTCCCCTTAGCTGCCCCAGCAAGCTTCTTGATGATCTAAAACACACAAAATGTATAGGACCTCAGTGATGATGACTCAGAAAAACATTGTGCTAATTATAATTATAATATAATATGTAATATCAGCAGACACTTTTAGAGAAAGGAGTTTCTTTAACCTTTTTGGTGGAGTCCATTTTCAAAATGGTTCCATAAACAGAGGTGACGCGTGCCTTGATGTCCTCCATCCTCGTCAGGATGTCCTGGCCGTAAACCGACAGCAGCCACTTACAGCTGGGCACCACAGCAGGCTCCGGTGGCTCAGGGAAGAGCATGGGCACCAGTCCAGGCCGCCGGAGGAAGTCCAGGCACTCTGTGGTGTACCGTGCCACTCGATTCAACCACTCCTCTGTGTGGTTCTCCCTCAGCTGCTTGAGGACCCGGGTTGGACTGTTGCCCAGCCCTCTCTCCCGCAGGAGCCGGATCACCCTGATGTCACAGGCAAACCTTGGATATAGACAGAAAACATATATCAGTAAGATTATTTTACACACTTATCTGTAAAGACGAGGGAAGAGAGAAAGAGACATTACTTACTTTCGTGTGAGGATGACACGGAACTCCGACCTGTGTGCCAAGTCCAGCTGTGTGAGCACAGTCTGACTCCAGGACACATGTGAGGATCTACATTTGGTGCAGACCAGAGTCTCTGCTACCATGTTGTAGATCCGGTCGACATCCAGGACCTGCCGTGCCCTCTTGTGAAGCCCTCCTCCAGCCAGCTGGTGCTGCCCACAGCCCAGGTTGGGACAGACCACCTTCACCTTCCACAGCTTGTACGGCATCCACACAAGAAGCGGATGGGCAAAAAAGCGGTCTGGAGCAGGAGCCTGGTTGTAGACACCGCTGGGCTGAGGTGGGAAGTACCAGAGCTTCAGGTGGTCCTGAAGCTCCAGCTTCCCCTTAGGGCCAGTCCTGAACAGCAGCTTCAAAATCCATTTATGGTCCTCGGGTGGTAAGCTCTCTGACCACAAACGGGGCAGCTGATTTGTTGCCGGTGTTGCTGGTAAGAGGGGGCTCGTGATGGCAGTCTATGCAAAAGATAAAACATAACAAAAACAACAAAACATAAGTACAGGTAATACAGACAGTTACTGTAATCAACACCTCTCATGGTCTACATACACAGTATGACATTAAATATACAATTACGTACGGACACAGTGGCACACACTGTTGTGGGGCTGTGGACAGGTCCTGAGGCTTGCTGTGTCTCAGGGGCCGGTGGAGCCTGTAGGCGAATGGAAAAGAAAACACTCACATCTGTGGCAGTCTGATTTACACCATAACCAATGTCAGCTTCTGCTGTTTAATGTGATGTGTAACATGACTACAGTCTTTCATAAATAGTGCAACAGTGGCACTTTGTGGCACTGACCTTCCCTTTTTACAGGGTTAAGTTTACTGATATACAAATACACAAAAGTTTGAAAAGTGCTTTGTGTCATGACTTACTGGGACAGTGATACTGGCTGGGGAACAGGTGGTGGCGTCTCCTGTAGCATCCCTAACCCCTCCTGTGGCATCAGTGACTTGTGTCTGTGAAGCAATAAGGTCTGAGTTACTTCTGTTAAAACTCCAGATATTACTGTTGCTATTTGAGCTCTTTTTACCTTTGTTGTTTTTCTGGCAACACTTAGATTTGGCTTTGCAGCCGCGACGTGTGCACCACCAAATCTTGGTTTGTTGAACTGAATGGCAATAAAGCAAAGGACCACATCATCAGGGTGTCATATAGGCTATTGTCAAACCAAAAGTAAACAAAGTGCCAAATCATTATTGTCAATTTGTGAGTGTGAATAACTATCCAAATACCATCGACAGTGTCAGCGGTGATGCCCTCTTGATGCCTGCTGGACTCTGTTGCCCTGATGCAGCTGGCTGCGTCTTTAAGATAGAGTAGACAAGACACTAATTAGTTTGTGAAACTTTGATCAACATTCACTAACAGTTAATGACATTGACTGATTCTGTGTTTGTTGCATCACATAAACCTTGCTGCCTGCCGAACTGGGTGGACCCATGGCACCAGTTGCTGCAGTTTGCTGCAGGGGGGGTCCCTGGGGATTAGCTGCAGCTGGCTGTTGCTTTATGACAGAGAGAGCACACACATCATTACTTAACTGATCACACACACAGGTACCTCAGTTTCTAATGGCTGGTGTTACCTTCTGGGTGTGGAATCCGCAGCTGCATTTGCTGATGTCCCCAAACAAGGATCTCTGTCCATGAGACATCCTTGGACACTTCTCAATCTGAAAATAACAGTAATGCATTTGACTGGATTTCATACATTGTAAATGATTGCTTTTCATTTGAGTACATCACATTTATAATAATGATAATTGGATCCTTGCCCTTAATTGTAATCAGTAAGTCATAATGTATGGCAATACAATTTATTAAGCTATTTATAAATACATACCTTTTGATACAGGTCGTACCACTTCTTTTGTCGGGGGGCTGGCCTGTTGCCCTCACTTGCAGGCCAGACCCCAGTGCTGGCAAACCTCCGGAGGCGGGACATCCAGTCTGTGTCTGCCATAGCCTTGTGTGGCTTTTTTGGTGTTGCCTTTGATGACATAAATACATGGACATCATTTAAATGCATGAAAACAAAATAAGTGCATGAACACAGGGTAAGGGCCATGCCCTACTTCATTAACTACTCTTTCAAACAACCACAGGTGGCATTTGTGTGAGAGTTCACGCTTCAACATTTCAAGCTCACATCAGCAGCACATGAGCAACAGAGGAGAGAAAGAAGGACCTGGTACAGAACCATGCTTTTTGAACTTCACTCAGTATTTTAATATCAAGAAATATAATATAAGGTAATAACATGTATTCAGAAACATTAGTGAATGTACTCAGAATAACTCATGCATGTTTGTAAGTTAGCCTAATAAAAGAGGGCTGCTGCTTCTTCCCTCTCACTGTACTGTATGTAATAACGTTATATACATTCTTAAATATTACAGAGACTCCTTAGTGCAACTAAAATAGAGACTAACGTTACAGCGTTATCTGTAAGTGTAATCGCCCATCCCCCTCAAAGTGACGCCACACTGACTGTAGTAGTAGTAGTAGTAGTAGTAGTAGTAGTAGTAGTAGCAGCAGCTAGTAGTAGTAGTAGTAAATAAATGAATGAATGAATGAATGAATTTTTTTCGTTTTTTCGTGTCATGCCACCACTGTGGCCCATCCCATATGAGATTACAAGACACGTTTAATGACAAATACAAAAAAAGACGAAACAGTCCTTAGGCTAATAGTAGTAGTGGCAACGCCATTGAGCTCATTTACATGTAACAACACTGTATTGTGTGTAACTACTCATATACACCGGTAACCCGTCAAAAACACACACTTTATCTTAGGTCTCTTGTGATTTAGCGCAATTTACATGACATGACTAGATGCCGGTAACGTTAGTATTCGCAAGCCGGCTAACGACTGTACCGACATAATAATAATCAATATTCACTGTATACACCGCGGTAACCCGTCAAAAACACACGATTTAGCCACGGTCTCTTATGATTTAACACAAAACTTGACATGACAAGATAATAAAAGCAAATGCCGGCTTACGACTACACACGAAATTCAAACACATAACGGACCGGCGTAAAAGTAATGTAAAAATTAAGCGAGTAACGTTAAACAAACATGACAACCGGTAACACAGCTTGTTCTCTTAATGATTTATAATTCGGCACTGTAATATAATCAATATTTATGATAAATACTCACCATGTCGATATTCTGATCTCTAACTCTCCGTTTTGTGAATGAGTGGCAGCCGTCAATCACCGGTGTCCGCGCAAAGTTGCCGCCCACCAGAGAGGGAGGGGGGAAAAGCGGTCCAACATTTCTGTGCTGTGATTGGTCAAATGTTGGAAATGTTGGAGCTGGGGGAAGAATCCGCGACGGCGATTGGCTGCCGAATGTTGGAGCTGCGAACGTGATTGGCTGCCTCGTCCAACATTGCTCCAACATTTCCAACATTTCCCCGGCCCATCCGGCGACACCTGGCGTTCAGGCTCCAGTCTCTAAGGAGGCGTGGGTTCAAATCCCACCACTGCCAGTACCATGTTAGCCAGTAGAGTGAGTTTGCTTGGCACTCTCTTTGTCCCCGATTCTGGTTGTGGTATTCATGGACAGGCTCTCAAGGTGCAGCTGAGTTTTTTGGAAACCTCAGGATTGCACCTTTGCTCTTTGCAGTGATGTGGTCCCTTTGGCTCTGTCAGAGTGTGACCTCAAGTGCACTAAAGTCTGGTGATGATGAGCGTACATTAGAGCAGAGTGGCGCAGCGGAAGCGTGCTGGGCCCATAACCCAGAGGTCGATGGATCGAAACCATCCTCTGCTACTTCTCTAAGCCTTCCTGTGTGTCACCAATGATACGTAGACTGAACTTTACCCCACTTTAATGGAGTCACTGTCGATGGATGGAGGGAAGGCAGCAGGGGATGTCCCAATGCGGGGTTCCTCCAATATGATGCCAGTGTTTTGTCGGAAGTTAATTACAAGGTGCACAATATAACATTTCAACTCAGGAAGAATGTACAAGTCGGGTGATGATAAGGGTACATGAGAGCAGAGTGGCGCAGCGGAAGCGTGCTGGGCCCATAACCCAGAGGTCGATGGATCGAAACCATCCTCTGCTACTTCTGTGAACATTCCTGTGTGACACCGTGAGGTGTAAACTTGACTGGCCATCCACTTTAATGTAGAGACCCTCCTCGTCCATCAGAAGCTGCTTGCTCTCTCAGGCCCTGTCACAGCACCCATGGATGGATGAATGTCACAGCCATTGGTTCTCTCATGATCTTTCTCTTGCATATAACTCCAAACTAACTGATGGCATTTAATGCATCTTTTGTTGGCGGGGTTTGCATTGTTCTGCGACCTATTGCACTGGTGCTAGGTCTCGACTCACCCTGCTTTGGCTGGCTAAGGATGGAACACAAGATACCTGGTAGTGTGGCCGAGCGGTCCAAGGCGCTGGATTAAGGCTCCAGTCTCTCAGGAGGCGTGGGTTCGAATCCCACCACTGCCAATTGCTACAGGTTGCCCACATGAGTGGTGCAAGAGCTCCATCTGTGATCATCAGACTGAACAGATGATGCTAGTGGATCAACGTGCACATTATGTTTTCTCTAATTCCATGGTACTTCTTACATGGGGTGTGCCTTACTAATCTTCAAGCGTTGATAAATACTGCTACTACAGCTAAACTGCAAGTAGGCTACCCAGGTAAAGCACATAGTTTGGACACATGCATTAACCCAAATGTGAGACAGCGTCAATTGACAGAGGTGGGGTCTGCCGCCTTGAGTTGCGTAAATGCGCCTTCTCTTGTTTCCACAGGTAGTGTGGCCGAGTGGTCAAAGGCGCTGGATTTAGGCCCCAGTCTCTAAGGAGGCGTGGGTTCAAATCCCACCACTGCCAGTACCATGTTAGCCAGTAGAGCGAGTTTGCTTGGCACTCTCTTTGTCCCCGATTCGGGTTGTGGTATTCATGGACAGGCTCTCAAGGTGCAGCTGAGGTTTTTGGAAACCTCAGGATTGCACCTTTGCTCTTTGCAGTGATGTGGTCCCTTTGGCTCTGTCAGAGTGTGACCTCAAGTGCACTAAAGTCAGGTGATGATGAGCATACATTAGAGCAGAGTGGCGCAGCGGAAGCGTGCTGGGCCCATAACCCAGAGGTCGATGGATCGAAACCATCCTCTGCTACTTCTCTAAGCCTTCCTGTGTGTCACCAATGATACGTAGACTGAACTTTACTCCACTTTAATGGAGTCACTGTAGATGGATGGAGGGAAGGCAGCAGGGGATGTCCCAATGCGGGGTTCCTCCAATATGATGCCAGTGTTTTGTCGGAAGTTAATTACAAGGTGCACAATATAACATTTCAACTCAGGAAGAATGTACAAGTCGGGTGATGATAAGGGTACATGAGAGCAGAGTGGCGCAGCGGAAGCGTGCTGGGCCCATAACCCAGAGGTCGATGGATCGAAACCATCCTCTGCTACTTCTGTGAACATTCCTGTGTGACACCGTGAGGTGTAAACTTGACTGGCCATCCACTTTAATGTAGAGACCCTCCTCGTCCATCAGAAGCTGCTTGCTCTCTCAGGCCCTGTCACAGCACCCATGGATGGATGAATGTCACAGCCATTGGTTCTCTCATGATCTTTCTCTTGCATATAACTCCAAACTAACTGATGGCATTTAATGCATCTTTTGTTGCATGCAGGGCGGGGTTTGCATTGTTCTGCGACCTATTGCACTGGTGCTAGGTCTCGACTCACCCTGCTTTGGCTGGCTAAGGATGGAACACAAGATACCTGGTAGTGTGGCCGAGCGGTCCAAGGCGCTGGATTAAGGCTCCAGTCTCTCAGGAGGCGTGGGTTCGAATCCCACCACTGCCAATTGCTACAGTTTGCCCACATGAGTGGTGCAAGAGCTCCATCTGTGATCATCAGACTGAACAGATGATGCTAGTGGATCAACGTGCACATTATGTTTTCTCTAATTCCATGGTACTTCTTACATGGGGTGTGCCTTACTAATCTTCAAGCGTTGATAAATACTACTACTACAGCTAAACTGCAAGTAGGCTACCCAGGTAAAGCACATAGTTTGGACACATGCATTAACCCAAATGTGAGACAGCGTCAATTGGCAGAGGTGGGGGCTGCCGCCTTGAGTTGCGTAAATGCGCCTTCTCTTGTTTCCACAGGTAGTGTGGCCGAGTGGTCAAAGGCGCTGGATTTAGGCTCCAGTCTCTAAGGAGGCGTGGGTTCAAATCCCACCACTGCCAGTACCATGTTAGCCAGTAGAGCGAGTTTGCTTGGCACTCTCTTTGTCCCCGATTCTGGTTGTGGTATTCATGGACAGGCTCTCAAGGTGCAGCTGAGGTTTTTGGGAACCTCAGGATTGCACCTTTGCTCTTTGCAGTGATGTGGTCCCTTTGGCTCTGTCAGAGTGTGACCTCAAGTGCACTAAAGTCTGGTGATGATGAGCGTACATTAGAGCAGAGTGGCCCAGCGGAAGCGTGCTGGGCCCATAACCCAGAGGTCGATGGATCGAAACCATCCTCTGCTACTTCTCTAAGCCTTCCTGTGTGTCACCAATGATACGTAGACTGAACTTTACCCCACTTTAATGGAGTCACTGTAGATGGATGGAGGGAAGGCAGCAGGGGATGTCCCAATGCGGGGTTCCTCCAATATGATGCCAGTGTTTTGTCGGAAGTTAATTACAAGGTGCACAATATAACATTTCAACTCAGGAAGAATGTACAAGTGGGGTGATGATAAGGGTACATGAGAGCAGAGTGGCACAGCGGAAGCGTGCTGGGCCCATAACCCAGAGGTCGATGGATCGAAACCATCCTCTGCTACTTCTGTGAACATTCCTGTGAGACACCGTGAGGTGTAAGCTTGACTGGCCATCCACTTTAATGTAGAGACCCTCCTCGTCCATCAGAAGCTGCTTGCTCTCTCAGGCCCTGTCACAGCACCCATGGATGGATGAATGTCACAGCCATTGGTTCTCTCATGATCTTTCTCTTGCATATAACTCCAAACTAACTGATGGCATTTAATGCATCTTTTGTTGCATGCAGGGCGGGGTTTGCATTGTTCTGCGACCTATTGCACTGGTGCTAGGTCTCGACTCACCCTGCTTTGGCTGGCTAAGGATGGAACACAAGATACCTGGTAGTGTGGCCGAGCGGTCCAAGGCGCTGGATTAAGGCTCCAGTCTCTCAGGAGGCGTGGGTTCGAATCCCACCACTGCCAATTGCTACAGTTTGCCCACATGAGTGGTGCAAGAGCTCCATCTGTGATCATCAGACTGAACAGATGATGCTAGTGGATCAACGTGCACATTATGTTTTCTCTAATTCCATGGTACTTCTTACATGGGGTGTGCCTTACTAATCTTCAAGCGTTGATAAATACTACTACTACAGCTAAACTGCAAGTAGGCTACCCAGGTAAAGCACATAGTTTGGACACATGCATTAACCCAAATGTGAGACAGCGTCAATTGGCAGAGGTGGGGGCTGCCGCCTTGAGTTGCGTAAATGCGCCTTCTCTTGTTTCCACAGGTAGTGTGGCCGAGTGGTCAAAGGCGCTGGATTTAGGCTCCAGTCTCTAAGGAGGCGTGGGTTCAAATCCCACCACTGCCAGTACCATGTTAGCCAGTAGAGCGAGTTTGCTTGGCACTCTCTTTGTCCCCGATTCTGGTTGTGGTATTCATGGACAGGCTCTCAAGGTGCAGCTGAGGTTTTTGGAAACCTCAGGATTGCACCTTTGCTCTTTGCAGTGATGTGGTCCCTTTGGCTCTGTCAGAGTGTGACCTCAAGTGCACTAAAGTCAGGTGATGATGGGCGTACATTAGAGCAGAGTGGCGCAGCGGAAGCGTGCTGGGCCCATAACCCAGAGGTCGATGGATCGAAACCATCCTCTGCTACTTCTCTAAGCCTTCCTGTGTGTCACCAATGATACGTAGACTGAACTTTACTCCACTTTAATGGAGTCACTGTAGATGGATGGAGGGAAGGCAGCAGGGGATGTCCCAATGCGGGGTTCCTCCAATATGATGCCAGTGTTTTGTCGGAAGTTAATTACAAGGTGCACAATATAACATTTCAACTCAGGAAGAATGTACAAGTCGGGTGATGATAAGGGTACATGAGAGCAGAGTGGCGCAGCGGAAGCGTGCTGGGCCCGTAACCCAGAGGTCGATGGATCGAAACCATCCTCTGCTACTTCTGTGAACATTCCTGTGTGACACCGTGAGGTGTAAACTTGACTGGCCATCCACTTTAATGTAGAGACCCTCCTCGTCCATCAGAAGCTGCTTGCTCTCTCAGGCCCTGTCACAGCACCCATGGATGGATGAATGTCACAGCCATTGGTTCTCTCATGATCTTTCTCTTGCATATAACTCCAAACTAACTGATGGCATTTAATGCATCTTTTGTTGCATGCAGGGTTTGCATTGTTCTGCGACCTATTGCACTGGTGCTAGGTCTCGACTCACCCTGCTTTGGCTGGCTAAGGATGGAACACAAGATACCTGGTAGTGTGGCCGAGCGGTCCAAGGCGCTGGATTAAGGCTCCAGTCTCTCAGGAGGCGTGGGTTCGAATCCCACCACTGCCAATTGCTACAGGTTGCCCACATGAGTGGTGCAAGAGCTCCATCTGTGATCATCAGACTGAACAGATGATGCTAGTGGATCAACGTGCACATTATGTTTTCTCTAATTCCATGGTACTTCTTACATGGGGTGTGCCTTACTAATCTTCAAGCGTTGATAAATACTACTACTACAGCTAAACTGCAAGTAGGCTACCCAGGTAAAGCACGTAGTTTGGACACATGCATTAACCCAAATGTGAGACAGCGTCAATTGACAGAGGTGGGGGCTGCCGCCTTGAGTTGCGTAAATGCGCCTTCTCTTGTTTCCACAGGTAGTGTGGCCGAGTGGTCAAAGGCGCTGGATTTAGGCTCCAGTCTCTAAGGAGGCGTGGGTTCAAATCCCACCACTGCCAGTACCATGTTAGCCAGTAGAGCGAGTTTGCTTGGCACTCTCTCTTTGTCCCCGATTCTGGTTGTGGTATTCATGCACAGGCTCTCAAGGTGCAGCTGAGGTTTTTGGAAACCTCAGGATTGCACCTTTGCTCTTTGCAGTGATGTGGTCCCTTTGGCTCTGTCAGAGTGTGACCTCAAGTGCACTAAAGTCTGGTGATGATGAGCGTACATTAGAGCAGAGTGGCGCAGCGGAAGCGTGCTGGGCCCATAACCCAGAGGTCGATGGATCGAAACCATCCTCTGCTACTTCTCTAAGCCTTCCTGTGTGTCACCAATGATACGTAGACTGAACTTTACCCCACTTTAATGGAGTCACTGTAGATGGATGGAGGGAAGGCAGCAGGGGATGTCCCAATGCGGGGTTCCTCCAATATGATGCCAGTGTTTTGTCGGAAGTTAATTACAAGGTGCACAATATAACATTTCAACTCAGGAAGAATGTACAAGTGGGGTGATGATAATGGTACATGAGAGCAGAGTGGCGCAGCGGAAGCGTGCTGGGCCCATAACCCAGAGGTCGATGGATCGAAACCATCCTCTGCTACTTCTGTGAACATTCCTGTGTGACACCGTGAGGTTGTAAACTTGACTGGCCATCCACTTTAATGTAGAGACCCTCCTCGTCCATCAGAAGCTGCTTGCTCTCTCAGGCCCTGTCACAGCACCCATGGATGGATGAATGTCACAGCCATTGGTTCTCTCATGATCTTTCTCTTGCATATAACTCCAAACTAACTGATGGCATTTAATGCATCTTTTGTTGGCGGGGTTTGCATTGTTCTGCGACCTATTGCACTGGTGCTAGGTCTCGACTCACCCTGCTTTGGCTGGCTAAGGATGGAACACAAGATACCTGGTAGTGTGGCCGAGCGGTCCAAGGCGCTGGATTAAGGCTCCAGTCTCTCAGGAGGCGTGGGTTCGAATCCCACCACTGCCAATTGCTACAGTTTGCCCACATGAGTGGTGCAAGAGCTCCATCTGTGATCATCAGACTGAACAGATGATGCTAGTGGATCAACGTGCACATTATGTTTTCTCTAATTCCATGGTACTTCTTACATGGGGTGTGCCTTACTAATCTTCAAGCGTTGATAAATACTACTACTACAGCTAAACTGCAAGTAGGCTACCCAGGTAAAGCACATAGTTTGGACACATGCATTAACCCAAATGTGAGACAGCGTCAATTGGCAGAGGTGGGGGCTGCCGCCTTGAGTTGCGTAAATGCGCCTTCTCTTGTTTCCACAGGTAGTGTGGCCGAGTGGTCAAAGGCGCTGGATTTAGGCTCCAGTCTCTAAGGAGGCGTGGGTTCAAATCCCACCACTGCCAGTACCATGTTAGCCAGTAGAGTGAGTTTGCTTGGCACTCTCTTTGTCCCCGATTCTGGTTGTGGTATTCATGTACAGGCTCTCAAGGTGCAGCTGAGTTTTTTGGAAACCTCAGGATTGCACCTTTGCTCTTTGCAGTGATGTGGTCCCTTTGGCTCTGTCAGAGTGTGACCTCAAGTGCACTAAAGTCAGGTGATGATGGGCGTACATTAGAGCAGAGTGGCGCAGCGGAAGCGTGCTGGGCCCATAACCCAGAGGTCGATGGATCGAAACCATCCTCTGCTACTTCTCTAAGCCTTCCTGTGTGTCACCAATGATACGTAGACTGAACTTTACCCCACTTTAATGGAGTCACTGTAGATGGATGGAGGGAAGGCAGCAGGGGATGTCCCAATGCGGGGTTCCTCCAATATGATGCCAGTGTTTTGTCGGAAGTTAATTACAAGGTGCACAATATAACATTTCAACTCAGGAAGAATGTACAAGTCGGGTGATGATAAGGGTACATGAGAGCAGAGTGGCGCAGCGGAAGCGTGCTGGGCCCATAACCCAGAGGTCGATGGATCGAAACCATCCTCTGCTACTTCTGTGAACATTCCTGTGAGACACCGTGAGGTGTAAGCTTGACTGGCCATCCACTTTAATGTAGAGACCCTCCTCGTCCATCAGAAGCTGCTTGCTCTCTCGGGCTCTGTCACAGCACCCATGGATGGATGAATGTCACAGCCATTGGTTCTCTCATTATCTTTCTCTTGCATATAACTCCAAACTAACTGATGGCATTTAATGCATCTTTTGTTGCATGCAGGGCGGGGTTTGCATTGTTCTGCGACCTATTGCACTGGTGCTAGGTCTCGACTCACCCTGCTTTGGCTGGCTAAGGATGGAACACAAGATACCTGGTAGTGTGGCCGAGCGGTCCAAGGCGCTGGATTAAGGCTCCAGTCTCTCAGGAGGCGTGGGTTCGAATCCCACCACTGCCAATTGCTACAGGTTGCCCACATGAGTGGTGCAAGAGCTCCATCTGTGATCATCAGACTGAACAGATGATGCTAGTGGATCAACGTGCACATTATGTTTTCTCTAATTCCATGGTACTTCTTACATGGGGTGTGCCTTACTAATCTTCAAGCGTTGATAAATACTACTACTACAGCTAAACTGCAAGTAGGCTACCCAGGTAAAGCACATAGTTTGGACACATGCATTAACCCAAATGTGAGACAGCGTCAATTGGCAGAGGTGGGGGCTGCCGCCTTGAGTTGCGTAAATGCGCCTTCTCTTGTTTCCACAGGTAGTGTGGCCGAGTGGTCAAAGGCGCTGGATTTAGGCTCCAGTCTCTAAGGAGGCGTGGGTTCAAATCCCACCACTGCCAGTACCATGTTAGCCAGTAGAGCGAGTTTGCTTGGCACTCTCTTTGTCCCCGATTCTGGTTGTGGTATTCATGGACAGGCTCTCAAGGTGCAGCTGAGGTTTTTGGAAACCTCAGGATTGCACCTTTGCTCTTTGCAGTGATGTGGTCCCTTTGGCTCTGTCAGAGTGTGACCTCAAGTGCACTAAAGTCTGGTGATGATGAGCGTGCATTAGAGCAGAGTGGCGCAGCGGAAGCGTGCTGGGCCCATAACCCAGAGGTCGATGGATCGAAACCATCCTCTGCTACTTCTCTAAGCCTTCCTGTGTGTCACCAATGATACGTAGACTGAACTTTACTCCACTTTAATGGAGTCACTGTAGATGGATGGAGGGAAGGCAGCAGGGACATCCCAATGCGGGGTTCCTCCAATAT
>NC_140915.1:35213746-35234233 GCF_045865225.1 Trachurus japonicus | reverse complement strand
CTAAGCCTTCCTGTGTGTCACCACTGATACATAGACTGGACTGGTCTTCCACTTTAATGGGTGCTCACCATTAACAAATAATTACAGTACAATGTCACGGAAAAGTCAATTTCCGCACACCTCCACGGACATGCATGGGGGGAAAAAAAAGGGCGTCGCACCGAATGCACGTGGCTACGCGCCACTTTGGGTAACGAGCGCGCATGTCGCGCGTCTACATTGGAAGATAATAGGTAAGCTGTTATCAGTATAATCAGAGGCAAGCATGAATGAGTTCGCCTCAGTTTCACGTGATTGTCACTGTCAGCCTGTTAGAAAAACATTTTACTGACTCGAGCTGAGACGCTGAGACGCTGAGACACCCCCCCCCAAAGAAAAAAACAAAAAACTCTTCGGATCTGAATGATTCACAAAAGTCACCTAATTGGTCATGAAAAAAGCGAGTTGCGCTTTTTGCCGGACCAGGAAGAGGACGCACGAACCAGGGAGAGGAGCTTCCGCTACAAACAAGCTTGAAATATAGACTTATTTAAATTTTTTTGGAATAATTTCACATTTCGGGGCTTCAATACAAGACGGACATTACATACGAGCAGCATGGAGGTATTTGGATGTTTTTTAATGTGTCATGGTGGACATGCACTGCTACGCCGAGACCCCTGTAACTCAGAGAAACCACAGATAACTCTGAAACTTCTCCCAGCCCTTAGTTGACATGAGGGTGAATGGGTGAGTGAATTTTGAGTGAACTGTCCCTTTAATATTTATTAGGGATCGATTTGTATTTTTTTTCAGGGCTAATTCCGATACTGATTATTAGTAGGCTACTCAAGGAAACCAATAACCAGTATTTAGAACAAATATTCATTTGCAGTAGATATGAACATTTTCGTGTCAAAACACACCTGGGATGAGACCATGTTTGTTTTTGTACACTGTGAAAATCTGTTTGTCGGATGACACATACTCCAGCACAGATCTTGGCTAAAATCTCTTTAAGCAATACATTTGATTATCCTAAAACAAACAGTGCAGGCATCCTCCAGTAGTATAAAAGTTCACTGAAAAAAAAAATCAATAAATAAAATAGTTGAAGTAAGAACTGAAGTGTACTAGCAGTCTGATGCTGCATAGGCTTCAGAGTTCAATCACATGTACCGTGTAGCCAATCAGTGATGGCCATGGGAGGGACATGGTTACCAAGCCAAGAGAGGTGACCTCAGGCAGAGAGATGGCTGCTTCAGAGCCAAAGGAGTTGTATTTTTTTGGTATCAGTGAAAAAACGGCCAATATTGATTGTCATTAAAATGCTGAATATCGTCCGATATTATCGACCATGCCGATAATCAGTTGACTACCTAATTAAAATATCTGTTTCGTATGAAGTTTATGCACATTTGCCTTTCCAGAAAAAATTACCTGCATAACATATTATATTGGTTTAGACCTCCAACAACATTTTTTATTCTTCAGTCTTTCATTTCATTGACATTTGATCCACAAACCCTCCAACCACAAACAGTCAGCTCCACAGATGTACCACTTACTTTTTATTGAGTCATACTGCCAATGTTTAGAATTACAACAGGAGACACTTTGGATTCCTTCTCACCTTTGCAACAGGGGAGATTTAGCTTTTCAAGAGCACATGTAGCTTTGATTAAAAACAGCAGAGCAAGGACTTCCTTCTCTTTATTCCAGGAGAAACGTGTCAATTAAAACTCTCATTTGAAAAACAAGGGTCAACTAAACAAAGAACTGAAAATGCTCCCAGCAACACATTCGACTCAAGGCATAAAAAAACAGAGCTTATAAATAAATAAAGTGGATTAAAGTTAAAGAATATAAAATAAAGCTTCTGCTGGGCAGATCAACACTATATACATTATCTTACAAAGGCAGAACATTACAGTTTGAACACAGGATGTTACATGGTAATGTGGGACAGTTCTGCAGGCCTGGATTTAGATAAAAGCAAAAGAAAATACATTCAGATCTAAGAGAACACCTCGTGTGTGGATATCTTATAGGTGTGTGAGACAGCAGATACATTTCCATTTAGTGAATTAAGTGGAACGATGTAATATATAAAGCTGTTTCAATGCCTCCATCTACAAAAGAAGTTGAGCCAGCTGACAGATGAAAGCATACTGCTGCTGCAGGAGAACAGAGGACACGTTTACTATCATGTCTTCTTCAACTTTTTATCACAAGACCTAAAAAGGGTTTTATGAATCCTCAGGTAATGAAACCTGCTCTGTCTCAGAGGGAGCGCGTAAACCTTCAGTTCAAGTAAAGACGGAGGAATTTAACAAAGTGGAAGGTGAAGAGTTGAATATTTAATATGTGACCTGAGCTCGGCTGGATGAAGCTGATGAAAATCTGAATTTGTTTTGAGTTGAGACGCGGTTGGAGCCGGGCTGTGCCCCTGAATACAGAGGAGGGAAACGCTCACACATTTTTTTTTCCAGGTAAAAGGAATTTACAGTCTCAAAACACTCCCTCTGACAACTTCTAAATCACTGCTCCAGCAATGTGGCTTGAGGAATAACTGTCAAATGTGGCTCTGTGTTGGTACTTGCTTGCGGCGGTAATGTTCGACAGCCTATGCAGAGCGAAGCAGAGGAGAAAACAGAGCACTCAGAAGTCCTGCAGCAGCAGAGGACAGTGAAGGGTCAGAGCTGGGCCGGTTGTTAATCTGAAGTATAGGAGAGGAGTGATGACTTGGTGATGATGTAGGATGTTGCCCTCGGGGGAAACGGCAGAACCGCTGCTCTGAGTTCAACTGGAGAGGAGGACTAGTTGCTCAGTATGCAAAATCATAGATGTGGAGCAGAGGTGGTCAGTCGCACCACATCTCTCAATCTAAAATAACAAGTTTCTATCGCAACAGGAAATGTGGTGCATCAAGACGGAATTGTATTTTCAATCAATCATCAAACCAAAAACTTTCCAGCATGTGTACCAATTCCACAGACCTGTGTGTGCTTCACTTTTCACTGTGGCGACATTACATGGCTGTATTCCATGGGAGAAAAAACATGGAAGAGGCTTGTCTTTTAGCTCTGGTTCAGTTCATATTCACACTTGTTTGTTTTAACAGAAGGAGACGGAAACATGAAGCCACGTGACCCGACAGGTAACTTATTGATTGGATGGCTGCCAGCGGGAAAACTCACAATAAATGATGCAGCACTTTACTGAAACCATATGTGTCCACTGGGGTCACAGGGAGCTCAGAGATATGTTCACAATTTGGCAGTGACAAACAAACAGGAAGGGAGTGGGTGTGTTCTAAAGAGTCAGTTATTCACTGCTGCTTATACAGATCAACTGTATGATGATTCAAAAATTAGACAAAACTATAAGAGTAAAAGTTCCTGCTTAAATCATGTATCTACTGCGGTTGATCATTTTGCTTTGAGTCCACTGGCTCCACTCTTTGTTACCTGTCAGTTCATATGACCTATGTTGATACGTTGGTTTGTTTGTAATAAATCAAACCAGAAATAAAAGGCTTTGTTTTTCTGTGTCAAAGTGACCTTAGTGACAAGTCAGCACTGAAACCTCTACCTTCACTTCTCATGCTCTCGTAAAAAGCCATGAAAGCATAGTAATTCCTATGCATTTTAAAGGGATAGTTCAGCTTTTTTGAAGTGGGGTTGTATGATCTATAAATACCCATTAAGTACACTAGATGCAGTTTAAAGGTCTCTGCTCTCCCCCACTGAGAAATTGCGCTGCACTGTTGTCAATGAGGGACGATTAATCGCCACCTCCAAGAAGTTCCGTCTCAAAATAATACACCAGTTCAAGAGTACGATCTAAAGTAAAAATTTACAATGCATCAGCTGGTCGGAAAAATGTATTTTTTATCTGGAACTAACCAACTCACTCAGTACTCCTTGGTATTTATATAGAGACCTTTCTACTGCATGTAGTGTACTTTAATGGGCATTTGTAGCTCATACAACCCCACTTCTAAAAAGCTGAACTATCCCTTTAAAGATGGTCAATTTCAAGTGAACTGAATGAGAATGAAGTCATGTATTTTCTCAGGAGCCCCTCGGGAGGTCTAAGAAGCCAGCACATAGATTCATAAGCACAGCGGGCTGGGGCCACATCCCAGATGACTGATAATATGTGTCCCTCCATGGTCACACGGCGCCGTCGCTCTCAGTAGTAGGTGCACCAGTTGCTGCAATCGCTCGGCATCAGGCCGCCAGTGATGAGCAGGATCAGGTCTACGAACCACCAGATCCCCAGACCGCCCAGCGTGAGCAGCTTCCCCACGGCGGTGCCGGTGTGGCCCAGGCAGAAACGGTCCACCCCAAAACAGCCCAGGAAGAAGGAGTAGAGCAGTGTGGTGATGAAATAGTGTCCGGTGTATCTGTGGGAAACATACGGCAAAAAAGGTAGGAGGTGTCATTTAAGCCTGGTGGGAGGAGATAAAAACATCTGATCAAAAGTTACATTGATTTCAGCAATATTTAACAAACTGAATCTGAACACGTTCATGCTGGTTCTGATAGAAAGCTGTCAGTGTATCATAGTTTGTTGCGTGTTTGGCAGCAAAAGGGACTAACACTGTATTAGGCAGGTGGTCAGAATGGTGTGAGCAGACACAAGATTTTAGAACTATTAACACTTGAAAACAACACCTGTTCTTTGTGGAAACTGTCTGAGCAGGTTCTACAGATTATGGGCTTCACAAAGGAACATTTTTTTTATCCAAGTGCTGGATTGCAGCAGCGTTTCTGCACTCGTGCTGCTCCCACTGTGTCCTGTCAGTGCACATCCCTGATCTCTGTGCAGAGCTGCTGGGTGAGTATGGCGCTTATACGTTTGTACACATTGCCATCTAGTGGTCATCATGATATGTAAGTAATGTATGTAAGATTTTTATCTGAATGACAGTTTTTCCTCCATTTTTTTGGCTCATTTCTTGAAACAGAAATTACATCCTAAAAACAACATGCACAAACCTCCAAACCACTTGGCAACTGTTCACAACAGAATTGAATTTCTCATTCATTTCATCAAAGTCATCACATGCACAATAGTCTGTTCAATTGTCAAAATTAGTCAAGAACATAATACCATGAATACCATATATTTATTTACAGCACTGTAGGCTACTTATAATTGTTTATAATGTTTATGTGTTTATATTACAGTATATTATTCTGTTTACATTTTCTTTTTACTCTGATGTATGGAAGTTACTTTATGTGTGTGAATAAAAATGGTTACAGTTTCCTTGGCAGTATGAGTGCAATGTGTGATGTCAAACCTTGGAGGCCACTCCAGTTTTTTAGTTTTATACACAATTGTATTCTGTTAGCTAGACAAAAAGAAAACAAAAACTAGTACAGTAACCATTGTGAATGAAGGACTGGGCTAAGACTGAGAGGTGGACATTGACCTGCAGTGCTCACACAATGCCAAAGGGATGATGCATTCTGGGACACTGACAATTTATATGAGAAAAGAATTTAGTTTTGACACATGAGTGAACTGTTTTAGGAGATATATGAGCTTTTGCAAGTGATCTATCGGTTGTCATGCTGAACTGTAACACTGTTTTGCCAAATGGGTTTTGAGAATGTAATTTCTGTTTCAAGAAATGAGCCAAATCAATGGAGAAAAACTGGAACTGGAACAGTTGCAAGCACTGTGTGTTCATGAACATCTTCATTTAAACTGTGGACTGTGTTCTAGACTAGAGGATGTGTGGCCTCATACTGTAACAGGCTCTCTGTAATTACATCTCACCAACCAAAGAAGACAGATTAGAAAAGTATCGTTTGGTTACATTGTATTTTTCTATTGTCTGAAAGATTTTATAGGTGTAGTGTGTTGTTAAATTATTCAAGTCACATGACTTAATTAATGCAGTATTTTAATTAATGACGTATCACTGTAACAGTGCTCACACACAAAAGAGCCTTCATATCCACATGACAAAGCTGGATATTAAACATGTTAAAAATAAATCTTTGTAGAAGGATGTTGGAATAGGAATAACATAATAAGAATATTAAGCAATGATAATAAAGACACACAACAACTCTTAACTGATATTGTATCTGTGGACCTTATGACTAAGTGACACGATGCAAATTGTTTGATTCTTTCTTTTTAAACGAGTGTTACTTCTCTGATCACTTCTTAGATTTTTTTTTCTCGCACAAAGTGTTAATTGTGTGATTACTCCATTTTCTAATTCTCAAATTCTTTGTTTGTCCAATCATATATCGCAATTGCAGCTTTTAAAATCTGAGTAGCTGAATAAAGTTGAATTTGTCTGTTTTTTTTGTTGTTGTTTTTTTAAAATTATTACAATAAAATATGAATTGTTTTGTGTGTTCCAGTGTGCTTCCCCTTACTTGATGCAGGGCACTTCCCCTCTGAGGAACTCTCTGGGTCCAGCACACTCAATATTATCCAGTGCAGTGCACACAACAGCAGTGTAGTTCACTTCTTTCTCGGTCTGGCCACCCCACTGGAGAAAATAAACATTTATTAAACACTATTAATTCATAATGTTATATCTGTTGGGAAAGCAACTCTTACCCCAACACACCCATAACCCAGCTCCTGGCGGGCACTGAGATTGCCTGCATGATCCACAGGGTCTTGACAGTAGATGAATTCCTCCGGCCTGCATTAGACATTTTAAGGAATAAAAACAAAGACAGAGAGTGAGGGACATAGTTAATAACTGCCATTGACAGAACTGGCAACTGACACCAGGTCAGTAATAGATTTGTAGTTAGGTAGAGAGAGCACAAATCAAACGCACGTCATTTGTCCGTGACTTATGATCAACTGCTTATTATTATGACATCACATCTGACTTAACAACTTCAACGGCACATCACATGACAATGGCAACGTAAAGACTATATTTGCACACGTTTACACCGCAGACACACACACAGCCCAACAAAAAGTAAGCCTTGTACTAAATACTGCAAAAAAAAATATATTAAAAAAAAGTTAAGAAAGTGGCATTAAAGGGATAGTTCAACATTTTGGCAAATTCGCCTATTGCCATAATCCTTGTAGTCATAGAGGTAGGTTCATTACCTTTAATTATCGGTGCATGTTTTTTTTAGATCAGCGGGACAGAGACGTGAGCTGCTCAGCTAACATAATGGAGGATAATGGTACAGGTCCCTCAAAACTCATAAAATCCAACAACTCCAAAACGCTCTTGTGGACAAGTTGGGACCTGAACATTCACCGTGCTATGAGATAATCATGTAACATTAGGAGACAAAGAGTTGTTTTTGAGGCAAATGCAGCCAGAACTATATTCCACGGCTGCTGGGCGGAGTGATTTCAAAAGCGCAAGTAGTTTTGAGTATTTGCTTCATGTCATGTGTCATATTGTTAAATGATTATACATGATTATTTCATAGCACGGTGAATGTGCAGGTCACAACTTGTCCACCAGAGTGTTTTGGGGTGTTGGATTGTATATTTGATGAGTTTGATGAGGGACAGGGGACCTGTACCGTTCACCTAAAGGTAATGAACCTATCCCTATGTAGAACTATCCCTAAAATGTTATGGATTCAAACTGAGTGAGGAATAAACTGGATTATAGCTCTTCAACCCTAGAGAAACACATTGTTTCAGGCTAACCCATAATGTTCCATGAGTTAAGTTAAACAACATCATAACGCATCACATCACTATTATCACTACGCAAGAGGAGCTGGAGGAGCTGCTGTGTGTGTAATGGCTCATTGATGTTCAGCTGAACAGGGTCTGTTGTGTCACAACAGCAGCTGTGCGTTGTCAACATTAGCTGAAGCCAACATGCTAACGCTAGGCTTGAAGCAAGAAGAGTGCAGAGCGCGTGACTCACAGGTAACTGCAGAGGACGACCGGCGACGGGGGTCTGTACTCGAACCTGTCCGCCGTGTCATTCATACTGTCCACCGGTACGTTGTCGGGCGACTCCTCGTCGAAGGTGAAGTCGGTGGCTCCCTGGCTGGGAGAAGCAGCAGGAGTCTCCACTGTGGTCGAGTTCTGAGAGTGAATTCCCTCCAGACATTGTAACAGAATGACCGTCAGCAGCAGCAGGAACTGTCCGCACAGCAGGATGTAACTCACCGAAATCATTGTTACTCTCAAAACACCGCATTAATCCTCGTTAAATGTCCATTCATGGTGGTAAAGTGGCGTACGACCGTTTTGTTTGGGCCTCGGCCGTTTGTTGTCTCGTCGCAATGACGTCGTCAAAAAGCGCCCGGATGAAACCGACCACGCGCAGACGTAACCCGTTGGCAGCCATCTTGGGTCGGTTGCTCTGACTTTGGACGAGTGAGGTGAGTGATCCGGTCGTCTTCTCCAATAAAAGTACTCACAACTCGTTGAAATGGTGACCGATTTTTAAACGGTTTCGTTTATTGTGATCGTTATTAGCGTAGTTTTGAAACTGGGCGTCTTCATTCAAAATGACTCGCTAATCATGCAGCTTTGGGCTGAGGCTGAGACCGACTGAATCTATCAACCATCCATCTTGAAACGCTTTTTATCGGTGGTCGGGTTGTGGGGGGCATCAGAGCTCCAGACCTCCAGCTCTGTCTGGGGGATCCTGAGGTGTTTACATGCTGAAACCACAATCGAGATTTTCAGTTATATTTTACGTTTTCCCGAGACCAGTCTTAAGTCTTACTATCATTGCGGGTGTGGTCGTATTATCTGGCTAACGTAATCAGGGCCGGTTCTAGGCAGGCATATATGAGGGGGCAGTCAGAAATGTGAAGGGGGCATCATGTGAACACATGCTCCAGCACTTTTTTTTCTCTGTGCTTATAGTAACTTCATTGAATTGGGTTGTTGACTATGTGTCCCCCAACCTGGAGAAGTGGATTGCACTTTGTCAGACCTCTACCTTCAGACCTGTCCAACTAGGGGCCGGGGGGCCAACCAGGGTCTTAGAGCCCAAATTTGTTACTGTCGTAATGCAAAGAGCCACATTATATGGGGGGGGGGGGTGTGCATGTACTTGAAGATGCATTGCAAACCCAGAGGGGGTGAAAAAGGTGAGTAGCTAAACCCCTGTAGGGGGGTCTGGGGGTTTCCCCCCCAGAAAATTTTTGTGATTTTAAAATGTGAGTGAAGCATTCTGGTGTACTCTGAGAGGAGGAGGGGGGGGGGTCTACTATGGTCAAGATTTACAAAACTGAAAGGTAGTCTGATGAATACTAAAAAAAAGAAATTTTTGTGCTACTGCAGATAATTTTGTCAACTTGTAGATTACATGCTGCTATTCCAACATGCCGCTATTTCGACATTGACTTCTAATTGTTGGAATAGCGGCATTAACATTATTTTTCAAGCGTCCCACTATTCCGACATTTTTTTATTTTCATTGTCGGAGTAGCGGCACTTTACTATTTTTCAAACATTCCGCTTTTCCGACATTGATTGATTACGTTATAGTCAGACGTGTCCTGATTTTTTTTTTTCATCTGAGACACTGTTTCTCATACACAAATACATAGGCCTATTAGAGAAGAAAAAAACAAACCCTCCAAGTTTAAAAACACACCGGCAGCAGCACACACTGATCTGCAGCTACTGAGACTGTTATTATTCTGTCACCTGCGTTAACGAGGTGCACGTGAGTTTGGAGCTGACAAGAGAATAAAGAGTGAGACAACGCGGCCCTGAGAAGGAACTGTGAAGGACGGTAGAGATGCCGTGTAGCTATCTCGCTTTCTTTCCCCCGCCCTCTGCCCGTTGTCTTCGTTGTCACTTTGTTGTCGCTCCACAGAGCACATGGCTAATTAATATGCACGTGCTGACCATATATGGTTGTGTCTAGACATTCCGGGGACGGAATATGAGGTGTGTTCAAGTGTGCACCATTCTTGGATCCAGTTTGATTTATCAAAGTGAAATTGCGGAGAGTTGTGCACGCACAGTTTGATAGATCTGAAAAAGGTGTAAATATGTTGGGTGTCTTTTCTCCGTAGGCCTAAGCAAAACATTTAGTAGCAGTAGCAGTTACTTACAGTTTTGATAAATGAGGCCCCAGGCCCTGAGCCCAGAGCCCAGACGCTCTGCTCGCGGCTCATCCGCGGCGCTGTCCGTGGTGCTGAAGGTGACAGGTTAACTTGACAAACAAACTGCTGTTTGTTTATCATGTGTGTCAGTTTTGTTTGTGACTTGATAGTTTAGTTGTTGAGATTAAGAACATCACTCCCTCACCAAGAGAGAGAGAGACGCGCCTGTATCGCAGCTGTAAAAAAAAAAAAAAGACGACTTGTCGGAATAGCGGTATCAAAAAGTGTCGGACTACCGGCATGTCTAGATAGAGGGATGTCTGAATAGCGGGCGGACCCCCAACTTAACCTCTTTCTCTTTGGTAGGCTATTATACACATTTTTTGAGTATATTAAAATGTGCTTTCTCAACTTCTAAAATTTGGATTTGAGGCGGCAAGACATTTATTTGGGGGGGCACTGCCCCCTCTTGCCCCTGCGTAGAGCCGGCCCCGAACGTAATGGTAAAAAGGCTGTGAACCTTTTAACCGTATTACTCGACTGTAACGTTAGTTGACTCAACAATTTTACACCCGTGGGACTAACATAACTGCTCTTTCCATTCACAAATATTAAAACAAGATTAGACTGATTTCAGAGATAATAAAGATAATTTACCAGGCCTGGCTTAAACATTTCTCAGCTTATCATATTTCCAAAATCATTGTCATAGCTTAAACCTCGTCCTAAGTTTCTGTCACACACATGTGGTGTTAAAGGTTTTTCTTCTGTCAATTGCATAATATTGCTATTGATTGTTGTTGTTTTTTTATATTTATTTAGTGGAAGTTATATCAGCCTCATATATGTTTACCATGCATATTTTCAAGTTTCACATCATGACTTAAAAATACTTTTGATGCTTTTTGACTTCATTTTTCTAACCAGTTTGGTTGTTATAATATCTTATACTCCGTTACACATATGACTCAGAAAATTGCTGGCTGTGTGTCCCAGATTACCAGATTGGATTGAAGATGCCTGACTTTTGTGCAGCGTATGGATGCTCTAACAAGCGTACCCTTGAAACGAGAAAAAGTGGGATCACCTTTCACCGGTAAGCTGATATGAAGATATTATGATTATATCAGAATAATTGTTGTGTCTACCGGACTGACTTAGTGGGTGTATGTACTTATTAGCTGGCTGTTAACTTAGTGAGATCATAATAACCTGGAATTGCAAAACTGTTGTGGACCCAAGCTGTTAAAAACTGGTGCCATATAGAATAGCTCTAAAAAATATGTGTAGCCAGCATTTGATTACACAATCACTGGAAGTTACTTTAACTTTTGGACCATTCTGTCAGAACACAGTCACCTTTTCATAACTGTTTTAGTGTGGTTGTCTTATTCTTAAAGTTTGCACAAATAAATCCATAGGCTACATACATTAGCTAAATGTCCCCAAAATATGGTAAGTTAGGTAGGGATGGGGCAGATCCGATCCAGTATCGGTATCGGGTACCGATACGAGTGTAATTAATGGATCGGAAAATTCCGATCCCACCTGCGCAAATTTCCGATCCCTGAAACACATGTGCTTTCATGGTTGTCTGCTGAAATGATTCCAAAAGTTACTCCTGTTGGCTACTCTGCTAGGTGGCTGCAAAAGTGTGGAACGGATTTCCTGAAGGAGGCGTGTGCCGTGTGTCAGTGAGGCCGATGAGACACACCCCCGTTCAGGAAATACATTCCGCTGTTTGCAGCCTGCTGATCCACTAGCAGCAGCAGCAGCCGGGTAGCATTGAGCAGCACACATGTCCGCTGTTTGTAAATATTTCATGCTCAAAACACCGCAAAGCGAGACAGCAACATGCAATGTAGGGCTGGGCAATAAATCGATTAATTCGAATTTGTACTTTACATCGATTTATTTTAAGAAAAACAATTTTCTCTTCAACATCCACTACCAACGCTCCCTGCTGGGCTCCCGTAGTTCAGAGTGCGCGCCCCCCGCAACACCTCTCCCGTGTTGTTGCTCCCTATGAAAGGAACAAGACCGCGGCAGCCCAAGCACCGGCACCACCGTGTACCAGCTACCGCTAATGACGGCGGCGCCCCGACGGTCAGGCCGGCGGTGTGTTCCGTGGCAGCGACAACGGGACCCGCCGGCCACCCCCAGGACAGGGCGCTGTTACTATTACATAGAAGACAGAAGAGGCATATTATTGTTGAAATTGCACATGTATTTTTATGAAGAAATTTCAGATTGTTCATAATATTTGTAAAAGAATAGTTCATTAACTGTAAACATCTTATAATACAAAGGGAAAAGTTCTTCTTTTTATTTATACCTTATCATGCTATTATTCTACTGCTCTGGCCCACTTGAGATCCAGTTGTGCTGTTTGTGGCCCCTGAATGAGTTTGACACCCCTACGTAGAACATAGCTTTAGGTGGGAGGGGAAAATCTAAAAAAAATAATTGAATTTAAAGAAAAAAGCTCTGGTATCGGAATAGTATCGGTATCGGCAGATATCCAAATTCTTGTATCGGGATCGGATCGGAAGTGAAAAAATGTGGATCGGTGCATCCCTAAAGTTAGGTGTGTATTTTTCTTCTCACCCATAAAGGGATAGTTCAGTTTTTTTAAGTGGGGTTGTATAATGGTACAAATGTCCCCTCAGTATAATATCTGCAGTAGACAGACAGGAGACTCTCTGCTCTCCTCCAGTTAGCCATACCAGCTCATAGTGCTGGACGGAGATACAGGCAGTGAATGGACACAAACTATCAGCGTATTTCCGCCGCCTACATAAATAATACACCTGTTTAAATTTATGTTATATACAAATTATTTATGGTGCATCAACTGGTCGGGAAAAAAAACAGTTGGCACAATCTGGAACTAACCAACTCACCCAGTATCCCTATGCACAGGCAGGCTGGACCACGTGCTGTGTCACCAAAATATTAACTATCCCTTTAATGTTAAGGGGAAATATTGACAGTTTGTTATTTATTTGGCTACTTTTATCACATTTGAAGGTTTCCCAAAACTGGAGAGAGGAGGAAGCAGTGGGAACGCGCCCTAAGACGAGAAGCTTTTGTTGCCCATGAGAGGACCATGCTCTGCAGTGAGCACTTCAGAGCTGAGGATTTCGACAGGACAGGACAGACTGTCCGGCTTAAAGATGGTGTTGTACCGTCCATTTTCAACTTCCCAGCTCATATTAAAAGAGTACGTATATCATTAGGTAACATGCACATTTTAGTCACTGAAAACTTAAAAAAGAAATTCTTAAATTCTTACGTTTCTTGCATTTTAGCGGATAAGAGCAGCTGAAGAGACCCAGCCATTGGACTTGAGTCATCGTGAACCTCAGCCTAATGTTGTGAGTATCTGCATGTGGAATGTCATTGTCATTGTTGTAGCACCAGTTCAGCCTCTTGGCCAGTGGCCTGTACTACGAAGCAGGATTTGGGCTTAGTGTCGTAACTTCAGGGTTAACTCTGGATTTTCTGTACCACAATGGTGGTTCACTTACATCTTCTTACATCGTCATGGTAACTTATGCTGAACGGTTAACCTGGTCCGGAGTGGGTTATGTTCCCGATTGAGATCACTGGGTATAAATGCACCGCCTCCGGACCAATAGTTCTCTTGAAAAAATAGCATCATTGTGATTAGGTGTGCTTTGTGTTCATACACAAAGTGTCAAAAAAAGAAAAGGAAAAAAAAAACTTGAAGTGCAGACAGTGAGAGGATCCCCCTGGAGTGCAGGAGTGTTCACTGTCAAAGCCCCTGCTGTTTTCAGATAAACATCTCTATGCGAGATCTACTGTAGGTTTTGTTAAGAGGGGCCGACTAACCTCTGTCAGGCTGAGCCATATACAGGAACGGGAGGCAGAGCAGACCAGCTTAATGAGAGTACTGGATGGCAGACTGGTTCATGAGCAGGGAGGGCCAGTCAGGGAAGGTTAGTTTAACAGCAGGGTGAAGAAGGTGATGCAGGGGAGGAAAGGAGATGGGAGGAGACTAGAGGGCTCCATGTAACCAAATGTGTCCCCCAGCGGTCTAAGCCTATAGCAGCATAGCTATAAAATGGTTCAGAGCTACCTGAACCAGCCCTAACTAAAAGCTCTGTCTTAAAGGAGAATTCCGGTCATTTTTGACCCCTAAATCGTTGTCCTGATGGTCACCCAGTGTTGGGGGGAGCAAAAAACGCGACTAAAATTGATGCAGGCAAACCGGAGTTACACCATGGCGTGACGACGCTAGGGATAGCAACAACGCTAACCTGTGGGGGCAATTTTTTCAACCACAACAAACACTCAAAAAACAATCAAATATCTATGGTACATGACTGGAATCCTTATGACACACCACTGAACTCATATAGTGTACAGTATAAACAGAATAAACTTTGTGTTTTTGCATGTAGCCTAACTCTGAAACATCCTGGAAAGACATGACTATCCGATCGCAGAGCGCCTGCTCTCCCCGCCACAGACACAAACACTTTTTCCTTGTTCTGATGATTTCTTTACAAAAATAAATGGTCGAGCAGTGCAGCTCCGTAACTCCGGTTTGCTCCCCCCAGCACTGGGTGACCAATGATCAAGTGACCATCAGGACAACGATTTAGGGGTCAAAAATGACCGGAATTCTCCTTTAAGTCTAGACTTAAATGTAGTTAGAGTGTCTGCCTCTTTGACCCATGGAGAGAGCTGGTTCCACAGTAAAGGAGCCCGGTAACTGAAGGCTCTACCTCCCAGTCTGTTTTTAGAGATACTGGGAGTCACTAACAGACCTGCATTCTAGGAGCGGAGTGCTCTGGTAGGACAGTAAGGAATGATTAGTTCTTTCAGATATGATGGAACTTAATCGTTAAAGGGATAGTTCAACATTTTGGCAAATTGGCCCATTGCCATTATCCCTATAGTTTTAGGAGTAGGTTTGTTACCTTTATTTGTCGGTGCAAGCTATTTTTAGAACGGCGGAGCTCCCGTCGCTACGTTACGGAGGCTCATGGGGTTTCTTGGTTTCCCTCATCAAACTCATCAAATACACAATCCAACAACTCCGAAATGCTCTTGTGGACAAGTTGTGACCTACACATTCTCCACGCTATGAGATAATAACGGAACGTTACGAGACAAGAGTTGTTTTCAAGGCAAAAGCAGAGACTGCTTGATGAAAAACTGCCCCCAACAGGAACACGTATCAGCGGTTTGCATGAATTTACCTCGAAAACAACTCTGTCTCATAACGTTCCGTTATCTCATAGCGTGGTGAATGTGCAGGTCACAACTTGTCCACCAGAGCGTTTTGGAGTTGTTGGATTGTGTAACCAAGAAATCCCATTAGCCTCTGTAGCATAGCTCTGAGCAGCTCCGCCATTCTAAAAATAGCTTGCACCAACAAAAAAAGGTAACAAACCTACTCCTAAGACTATAAGGATTATGGCAATCGGACAATTAGCCAAAATGTTGAACTATCCCTTACTAGTACAAGTTGTACAAGTTGTTCATTTCCGTAATATAATTTATATATTTGTATACTTTGCCAAAGCAACAGGCTGCCACTGGAGAGGGGCTGAAGAGCCAGAAGCTGGCCCCTGACCACGACTACGCATTGCCTGCTTGCCCCAAAGCTATAAAGGCCAAACTCCACGAAGCCTCAGCCACAGTGAGGAAGCTGCAGCGGGAGAAGAGGAATGCCATGGCGAGAGAAAGGAGGGCCAAGAGAAACATGCGGGCTCTCCTGTCATGAATGGTGAAACTCACACGCTGATACATTTGAACCTTGTGGCTATTTTCAGTACGTCCACAGTAAGAGTTCTTGGCTTCGTGGTTAAATGGCTGCTTTTGCTGCTGCTGATTTTACAAAGGTGGCAAAATGATGTCAGACACAAAATGATGACGCCGCCGCCAGGAAGATGAGGAGGAGTACGGATGCATGCGTCACCGATGCTTGACGCCATGTCCATCAAATGCACGTCCCGTACGACCCTCGGACACAACCAGTGTCTGGATTGGTGGACATGGGGGATAGACCGAATGAGACTGACACTGCTTCGGAGGCTCTGGTCTTCATGGTCGTTATGCTTCAAGGTCATTGGGAAGTTCCAATTGCTTATTAATTCACAGAGTCACTCATACCAGATACTCAGAAAGCCTTAGTTGTGCATGCGCTGGAAGAACTTGTGTATCCAATGTGCATGTGCATCCAACTTGGATGCGATCTTAAAGGAAACCCCTGGGAGCCCTTGACGACTCGCTTCCCACATCCAAGGACCCACGACAAGCTTGTTTTTTTTTAAGTATATTTTTTGGGCTTTTAATGCCTTTAATTGATAGCACAGTTGGGGGAGAGACAAGAAATGGGGAGGCAGAGAGGGGGAACAACACGCAGGAAAGGACTGCCCAACGCGGGACTCAAACCAGGGCCGCCCGCAGTGAGGACTACAGCCTCAACGGGGGGCGGCAGCTCCACCGAGTGAGCCAAACGCCGCCCCCACGACAAGCTTCTGTAATGATGGATGCTCGCCACAAGCTGAAGCTGACGCAATATGTTGCAGGTACATGCTGATTGTTGCCTATCTGCGCTGGTTTACTCTTTTCTGCTTTTTTAAATTTTTATTATTGTTGTTGTTATTATTTTGGATTTTTTTTTTTGTTGAGACAAATGTGCGCGAATAAAATCGCAAAGCGCGGTTTTATTCGCTTTGCAAGTCAGTCTGGAAACCATGGACCCAATTTTCCCTCAAGGAGGGAGCCAATCACAGAACAGGGGAGGGGGGAGCAAGATGATGACAACACACTGAAGCGACTTTGTTGATAGCTTGTCGATCCAACATGGCGGCAGACGCTTTACCTTTCAATGCAGCGTTAGAAAGTGTTATAAGTGTTTTAGGCCGCAAGTTTATTTTGAAAAAAGAGCAACGTTTAGCGTTTATCGGATTTCTGTCGCTCTACATACGTCATCGGGTACGATTGATACGATTGGCTAAGCTATGTACAGACGCATTTGATAGACATTTGTAGTGCCCAATAAACAGCCCTGGGCTTTCATAAACCACGCCTCAAATACGGAAAAATTAACGGGTGGTTCCCAGACCGAATATCAATCTACATTAGGGCTTTGACATCAAACTTCGTTTTTCGAATATAATTCCAATATTAAAAAAAAAAAAAAAAGATATTCGAACGAATATGGGGCAGCTCTAAATATTCAAACCTGTAATAAGTAGGGATGGGTACCGAAATTCGGTACTTTTTTGGTACCGACCGAATTCCCACCAAAGTACCGAGTATCGATTCACATAAAGTCAATCGGTACCACATTTCGGTACCTGAACGCACCTTCGTCGTGCGTCAGCGAGAGTGCAGTCTGCATGAGCCCCGCACACTCGCGCCCGCCCCCCTTCTCTCTCTCTCTATCCCTCTCTCTCTCTCTGAAATGAGAGGCAGAGAAGCGGTAGCGCCAGCCCGTCGTTTTAAATCACTAGTTGAAAAACAGCCGTCCGTCATTTAACGTGAAGAACGGACTGTTGTGACAATCCGTACCGAAGCAGTCCGGTCCCGAGTCCCGAGTCCCGCTTCTCATCACAGCGGCGGCATTCAAGTCCTCGTCACGTAATGAGAGTATCTAAACGAGGATGAAGACTCCCACTCTCCTCTCGTCAAAACGTGAAGTCCACACGTTGCAGAGTTTGCACTGCAGTTTCAGTTGTTTTTTTTATTTGACAAAGTTTCACACAGAGCTTTCTGATGGCTGCAGGAGTCTTTCCATGTTTCTCCTTTCAGACAAGACGATGGTCTCATAAACTTTTTCTTTTTTTCATTGAATGACTATTCCATTATGAAAATCATTGCCCATCCCTAAAACATAAAATACTCTTAAAGGCTGAGGAGTTGTGATGTTGTAAAGAGGTAAATATTAAAATTTTAGACATTTTGATTTTTTTTTTTTAAATTACCACACACACAAAAAGTACCGAAAATAGGTACCGATAGGTACCGATATCGGTTCCCAGGTACCGAGTATCGATACCGTATCGATTCAAATGCGAAAGGTACCCATCCCTAGTAATAAGCATTATTTTTGGTGTTTGCCTGTAAACTTAGTTTTCAATCCAGATTCAAGGCTGTTTTCAGCTTGTTGAAGTTGTGAAACACGAGCTCATTAGCATTGATCACCTGGGGCTCCTGTACTTATGACGTTATCACGTTGTTAGCGCCTGACGCCTGTTCACACTTCCATAGATATATATCTTTATTATGCACACTTCTTCACTGAAAAACAATGGCAGAGTAAAAGGCTAGGAGTGCGACAACCACGGAGGGAGAAGTTGAAAGTGTTTCTTCTACATTCATTTAGGAGTGGCGGCGGCCACCATTCCTAAACACACAAAGTACAAAGTACACACAAAGCGAAACTTATATACGGTCTGATCGCATAGAAATAGGCTTTAGGGCTTTATTTTGTTTCTGTCCTTGGTGGTGATGTTCTTATATTGAAATGCTTATCTGCTCTTCTTTTGAACTATCTCAGTCAAGGTCTCCCTGGCTGCAGAAGAAGCGGAAGATCTTCCATCCACTTTGGAAAAGCTGAGCTACCACCTGCTAGCTCTAAAAGAACAAATGGAGGCCTGATGATTCCGTCTGAAGGCCCAGTGGAGGTGGTCATTCACCAGGCATCAGCACACTTCAGAAGAGCGTTTTCTGCTCGGGGAGCACATTGGCGACACAGTGCGGCATGGAGAATCACCACCATATGCTGTTGTCATTAGCTGTGTCCCTGTTCTTCAGACTAAGGCTGCACCACGTAGCTAAACTAACAACTTTTCAGCAGAGTGGCAACATGAGACGGAAGATCTGCATATCAAAACTGTCACGGATCATCAATCATGCAAGCGAAATAACAGGCACCACACAGACCTCACTTTCAGATCTTCACACCAAAGCCACCACCATCACCCATGACCCCTCACACACTTCACAATTCATTCCAGCTCCTCCCCTGAAGCCAACCTGACACGGTCTAACCAGCAAGGACAAATCTATGAGAACATTTTTTAATTTAATTTTGTTGTTTTTCACAGTTTTTCTTGTGTTGTTTTTAACCATGTATTATTTTTAATGATCTGAGAGCCACGTGAAAGATGAATTTCCACTCCTTTATTGCAATGGACAATAGGGTTTTTTCTGATTCTGAACCGTTCTTTTCAAAGGGTGTGTGTGAGTGACAGAGAGAGAGAGAGAGACTATGAGAGAGAGTATGAGAAAGAGAGTGAGTGTGACTGTTACCACTGTACTTTATTGTCAATAAAGTTCAGTCAAAACACTGGGTGTGGAAGGTCATTTCTATCTCTGCGGGTATAGCTGTTGCTTAGATTAAGGTACTTCTATTAGTATAAATATTGTGCGTGTATATCAGCATAATGTTACTTTCATATGAAAGAACATGTTTGCAATTATTTGTAATTTTAAGTATGGGGTGTATCCATTGCCGTGGCAACCTCTGAGCCTCAGGCCAGAGCCACAGCTGAGGCAAATTCATTGCTACAGCTGTTGCAAGTATATATTTTTTTCTTTCGTTTTGATTTGATTTGACAGTTGATTCATATAGATATTTACTTTAGTTTCTTTTGATTGAGCATGCAGTGACCTCTGCAACAGTGAACTCCTCTTCCTAATCGAACCACTGTTTGGTTTCTTGGTGACTGCTGAGTGCTACATCGTTCTGAAGTAAAAAGAACTATACGAATATCTTTTGTTCTTAAAGAGAAGAGAAGAGATTTATAACCTAATAGACTATTTTTTGTGAGTAGTAAAAATAGAGTTTGTTATACTGCCTGTACATCGTGCCTGTATTCATGTGAATATTTGTACTTACCTGTGCATGGGTTGTTTTGGAAAAACCCTCTTAGAAAAAAATAATTGTTAGAACAATTTAGAGGTGCAAGTCCTAAGCTGGTGTTGTTGGGTTGAAGTAGATTCTCTAGATCTGCCACTTGCAGTTGAACTGTCACACAAGCATCAGGGCAGGTAGGCCCAGTGTCTGGTTTGTCCATTTTGGGCTACTGTAGAAATGTGGCAGTGCAACATGATGCTCCCAAAGCATGGGTTCATTCCAAGGGGGCAGTTGTCGGTCTGAGAAGTGAAGCTCACTTCCGCGTTCAAAAAACTGCAATCCCCTCGGCTTCCTCTGGGGGCTGGCTCCAGAAGGGAGCAACTCTAATTGAACCCCATGTTAAAATAGCTGACTTTACAGCTTAAAAAAACATATTTACAGCCTGGTACATTTTATTTTTTTGGTCTCAACCGATAGTTTCTACCCCCGCACACACTCTGAGGGGGGTGAATTTTTTTTAAACTACCGTTTTACTATTAGGTTTAAAATTCTGGCCAATTAGGGCGCGGAAACGTTGAGTGACAGGTCCGGAGACCGCTGCTACGAGGCCAGTGG